>NC_056733.1:1980771138-1980993638 GCF_019279795.1 Protopterus annectens | reverse complement strand
AGAAGGAGGAGGGAATGTTGTCAGGAGCATTGGTGCAAGGTTTAAGTTTTGTGAGAAGTTTCTTTATAAGGTAGGTGGATACCGGTTTAAATTCAAAGATAGGGGGAGTGGGAGGAGGAGGAGTAGATGCTATGGAAGAGGGGGGGTGCAGGGGTGTTACTGGGGAAGGTTTTAGTTAGCTCAGCAATAGAAGAGGTGAAGGAAATGTTAAACAGTTTGGCAATTTCTAGGTCGGATTTCCTAGTGTCTGGACAAGGGTTATTTGTGGTTCCAGGCTTGAGAAGGGAGTGGATAGATTTCCAGAATTGTTTGGGGTTTTTAATATGATTTGTTTGTAGGTGGTTATAGTAGGATTTTTGTCTATAATGACATGTTTTTTGGCTAGGTTTCGTAGCTGTTTGTATTTTAGTAAGAGTTCAGGCTGTTTACTATGGAAGTAGGTTTTCCAAGATTTGTCTCTGTTGCATAATTTTCTTGGTTGCTTTTGTAAGCCAAGGGGCTGTTTTGGCTTTAACTCTTTTGGTTCGTGTTGGAGCAATGGAGTTTAGGATAGAAAGGAATGTAGAGTTGAAGAAATCAACTGCTTCGTCTAGAGGTAGGGTTTTTAGTGGGTTCCAGTTAGTGTGTTTAAGGGAGTCAGAGAAGGAAGAGGGGTTGAAGTTAGATAGGTTTTGAGTGTGTAGGAGTTGGTGTGAATAGGGGGAGGAGGATGTGGCTCTGTGGGTGAAGGCAGGGAGGTGGTCTCCTAATGGGTCGGGAGTGACACCAGATGTTGTGGTTTTGTTTGGGTGAGATACAAGGATCCAGTCTAGGATGGAGCCTGGGTGGTTGGTCTTGTTGGGCCTAGTAATGGAGTGGATAAGTTGAGTAAAATTGAAGAGGTTGATTGATATGGTGGGATTGGGGTCAATGATTTTTTGCCAGTCAATATTTACGTCTCCCATTATGTAAGTTTCATGTTTAATGTTAGAGTAGGTCCAGGAGAGAAGATTTTCCAAGGTATTGGTGTTATTACCAGGGGGAATATAAAGGGAGATGATGCAGATACTTTTTTGGTCATTTAATTTTAGCATGCCAATTACTAATACACTGTTTTTGAAGGTTGGAATAGGGTTAGAGAAGGGGGTAATGGATAACTGATTGGAGTAAACTAGAGCGACTCCACCACCTCTTTTATTTAGGCAATCAGTTCGGAGGCATTGAAATCCAGGGGGAAGGAATTCTGAGTCAGTTATATGTGGTTTTAACCAGGTTTCAGAGATGGCAACTATGTCTGGGGAGTTATGGTTAAGCCAGGCGTGAAAGAGGGTTGTTTTGTTGGTTAAACTTCGGGTATTAATGGTGAGGAATTTGAGGTCTTTATGGATAGGTTTGTTATTAGAGCTGAGGTTTTTTGTTTGAGAAGTGTTTGGTCCAGGGTTTGGATGAATGTCACCAGCTAGGAAGAGGTATAGGAGGTGATGAATGATTTTGTTCGGATTGTGTTTGGTTATGGAAGGAAGGTAGGGTGTAAGTTTAGGTGTGTAGAAATTTGAGGGGATTTGAAAAAGTTTTAAAGTTAATAGAGAGATGGGGTGAATGGGGGTTAGAGAGGCATAAATGTTGTTGAAGTGATTGGAATGGTTGTGGTCTGGAGGTGGAAGTGGAGGGTGTAGATGGAGGTTTGTATAAGAGGAGGCATGGTAAAGAGGAATTAGAATGAGGAGTAGGAGACATGCAGGGGTAGGGATTGTGGAAATAAAAGGGGGCATTATTAGAAAGAAGTATGGTTTGAGGAGATGGGAGTATGGAGGTTTAGAGAGAAATAGGAAAGGTAGGTGATTGAGGGGAGGAGTAATGAGCTGGATGTGATTGGTGGGGGGAGGAGTTATGTGGTAATGGGATTGGCTGTTGTAAGAGGGGCGTGATGTGGGATGGCAATAAAGGTAGGAACACTGAGGGCGGGTGGGAATTGGGGGCAGGGTAGGGGAGCGGAGTGAGCCTGTAGGGCGAATGGAGCGGGAAAGAGCAACAGGGCAGAAAAGTGCAGATGAAAAAGTATCAGCCTCTGCAGGTGAGAGCTGAGATAAGTAAGCAGAAGTGTAGAATGGCCAGGCAGAATTTGCTGGAGAAATAGAGCAACACAGGGGAAGAGAGATAAATTTAATGTTGGGAGAGAGGAGTGGAAATGTTGTGATGAGTAAATGAGGGGAGATAGTTGTAAAAAGTGTTGGTATGGCAGGCTGTGGGAGTAGAATTAGAGGTGAAGGTGGATAAGAGAACGAGACAGGAAAGTTTTAAAGAAAGATAGAACAGGCAAAAATGTTGGAAGGTGCTGCCACCTAGTGGAGAGAGGAGAAAAGGCAAGGCAGAGAGGGGGAATGAAAAAATAACATAGGGCAGAATGGGCAAATGACTAAGGTAAGGAGGAGGTATGGAGAAAAGTAATGAGAGGGTAAGACACCTGTGGGAAGCAAGGCTGGAGGTAAGTGAGTTAGAGGGGGACTTTTAGGGTCTGCGGTAGGCTGTTGGGTCACGCACACAGATGGACAGATTAGCAAAAATAGAGAATATGTATAATTTAGATTTGTTGCGGGCTACATACATTTACAGAGAACAAAATAGGTAGGGGGGTCCACATTGGGGTTCTTTTCAGGAAGGCCCTGATTGCTGAGCAGTTTGAGTCCAGGTGGGCCGACTTGGCGTTTTGCAGTATTGAAGACCGTGTAGTTCAGGGGGTAGAGATGAACCTTCAGGAGAGGAGTGATTTACAGAGAACAAAATAGGTAGGGGGTCCATACTGGGGTTCTTTTCAGGAAGGTCCTGATTGCTGAGCAGTTTGAGTCCAGGTGGGCCGACTTGGCGTTTTGCAGTATTGAAGACCGTGTAGTTCAGGGGGTAGAGATGAACCTTCAGTAGAGGAGTGATTTACAGAGAACAAAATAGGTAGGGGGTCCACACTGGGGTTCTTTTCAGGAAGGCCCTGATTGCTGAGCAGTTTGAGTCCAGGTGGGCCAACTTGGCGTTTTGCAGTATTGAAGACTGTGTAGTTCAGGAGGTAGAGACGAATCTTCAGGAGAGGAGTGATTTACAGAGAACAAAATAGGTAGGGGGTCCACATGCTCGACTAGCAAATGTCCGAATTACAAAACATCAAACACACATACGCGAAAGCACTTAACATCGAAAAGCGCTTCCGTGTTTGTGTAGTTCAAAAAAAAATCTACATTTCTGCAGGGGGGGCTTCACCCTCCTGCACCCCCCATGTGGGGGGTTGTGCCCCCTACACCCCCTACTTTATTTTTCTTACTCCGAGATTGCACTACAGTGGGGAAAAGGGAATTTAACCTTACCCGCACTGTAGTCCAATCTACTAAACAGGCACACATACACAGAATTACTTGTCGATGTTAAGCTCTTTCGTGTATGTGTGTTCGATGTTTTGTGATTCTGACATATGCTAGTCAAGCATGTGTCCAAATCCCATACATATATATATATATATATATATATATATATATATATATATATATATATAGATTCACTTTAGAAGATTGAAAGCCCATAACATTGAAATTCAAAACACTGAGACCAAAATCTTGAAAATTAAAAACATTGAATCCTATAACATTGAAAAACAATAATAAACCAACAGTTAATGTATGCCAGCATAACTACATACAGAAACAAATAAAAAACAAACCGTATTACACTTCTCCAAATATAAGCAGGGGGCAAACCCCCCTGCACCCCCCACACCCCTGCTACTTAAATATATCAACTCCGAGAGCGCACTACACAGAAGAAAACAGCAAAAATACAATTCTGCTGTTTTGTTCTGTGTACTTTTTTTTTTATTATTTGTTTCTGTACGTAGTTGTGCTGGAATATAGTACGTGTTGCTTTCCATTGGCTTTTCAGTGTTATGGGATTCAATGTGATGAATTTTCAGTGTTTTGAATGTTCAAGATTTTGTTCTCAATGTTTTGAATTTCAATGTTATGGGCTTTCAATCTCCTAAAGTGAATCCCTATATATACACACACATACACACACACGTGCACACACACACACACACACACACACACACAAAGAAAGAGTGAGATAAATGGGTGCAGTGTAGTTGGTTGACACTCATTTCTGTGTCATAACTGACTGTTGTATGCATTGAGTGACAGGATTATTGGTCGAACGCTTGTTTGGGCAATTTCTGGACAGTCATCACGTGTGTGTTTTAGTGTTAGGGTTTGGTAAGGGGGTTGGTTTAGTGTATTTGTTTGCTTGTTCAGGGATAGGGTTAAGTTAGGGGATAGCTGTGTGATGAGTGTTCAAGCTGTCTTGTGTAGTGGTAGCGTTATAGGAAGGGCATTTTGCAGGTAAGCTGCACATGAGGGTTGGTGGCAGGATCATAGTTAAGGTTAGGGTTTGCATGTATTACTAATGTGGAGCAAGGGTGGGCAAAGCTAAAATCTGAAAAAATATAAGCGAGCCATCTAGTGTACGCCACCAGTAAGCCAGGAGATGATTTCTTAATTGAGAGTAATTTGCTTAAATGGTTTAATCACATAATTGACTAGCTTCATGGAATTTTCATGGTCACAGGTGAATAAGCTCATTCCCTTTGAAAATAGTTTAAAGGTTCTTAATCATGCAGAATCTTGCTATTTCGAAGTATGATGTGCCAGACGTGTCAGTGATTGGAACCTCTGAGGAGCTGTCTCCATGGAGACAGAAGCACAGTGTGTCTGTGTGTGTCAAGGTTGGATGTAGTAAAATCTGAGCTAAATGCTAGGGGGTCTGACATTCTTTACTAAGGAAGTAAGCGCTTTATCTCAGAAAGTTATCCAAACCCTGACTCAGCAGTGCCACATGCTGAACACCCAACCTCCCATCAGGAAAATGCAAAGGAAAGCTCACTAGGTTATGAATCATTTCTTTGCGGAATGTAGTCAGAGGTAAGGTGTTAGTTAAGGCAGAAGGTTTACAGTCATCTAAATCTGTTTCATGATTGGGATAGAGGAACTGTCTTATGAGCTATTTGTGTTATAAAATGCTAAAGACACAAAGACCTAATCTGAGATTTCTTAAAAAGTTAAGAGTTGCTAAAGCTTCCAAGTCATGATGGAAACTTAAAGATTATATGAAACTATGCTTTAACACTCCAGAATGAGCAAACAGCATTGCAACATTTTGTACAGGTGGTAAGGAGACTAAACTCAACCCTGTATGTGGGCCTAGATATCCTGATATGCTTAGGTGTGCATGTGGATCTTACAAATGACACTTTGTGGTCATGTACAAGGGGCCTAAGTACCACTGAGTATAACTCCACAAGGTCTAAAGTCAGGACAGACCATGCCCCATGTATGTCAAATTGTGGCAAAAACTACTACAGTAATTCCAGCCAATGTAAGAGAATTTCCTGTGAGGGCTGACATTAAGAAAGGTCAAGAAATGCCTGACCAAACTGCAGTGTTTGTTCTTTTCAAACACTGAGAGGACATGAGATTAAAATTACATTCTATATCCTACTTATACACTAGCTGTAGATTAATGCATGTCTCGGCACATAACCCAACAGCAAACCTCATTGCTGTAGAAGCTCAGTTTGAGCTAGGTACAGTAATACAGGAGTTGTTTTTATCACTTGTTATTAGCTATTCCTGTTATTTGTGAGTTACCAGAAAGCCTCTTGTAAAACACTGAAATAAATACAGAAATTCACCTTACTGCAGGAATTCTGTCACATTGATAAAAAGAGCTCATGTTATGTTAAGGATGATTATTTTATGCTGTCCCATGCAGTGAGAGAGATAAAACAGCTTAGGGAAGTGTGCACAGTTGATCTTGAAATACCTGACATAATAGAGGTGTAACTTGCCTATCCCTTATTTCCAGAGTTAGATTGAGCAGTCCATTCAGGCATGCAGATGTGAGACAGAAAAAGAAACAGAAGCAGTATGTCAGCTGTTTAGTCAGTTTACAGACATGTTTCCAAGAGATGCTTATGACTGTGAGATAACTGACCTTTGTGTTGCCCAAGTGACCACTGATCCTAGAAAGGACCTAGTCTTTATGTGTCAGCACAGGATCCAGTAGGTATCTTATGAGCATATGCAGGAAATTCTGGATACCATGATGAAGAGAATTATATGACAAGTAAACTGTCTCAGATATAGCCTGTTCTCTAACCCACAGGTAAGTTAAGACTCATTAAAGGCTACAGAAAACTAAATCAGCAGGTGTCCTTATCACACTGGCCCATGACATATCCTGACCACAATTTATTTGGAGTTGAATGTGCAAAATATTTCCCAGCAACGGATATCACAAATTGGTTCATCCCCAGACCAGCATAAATTGGATTTCACATTTGGTAATAAACAGTACACCTGGAATAGGTGCCCTTTTGGGTACCTGAACTCCCCTGCAGATTTCAGTATATTCCTGCTTAAGGCCATGTCTAATGCAGAAAGTAAAGAGAAACTGATTTACATAGATAATGTGTTAATCAAAAGCACCACATTTGAGGGTCATCTTGCTGTAGTGACTTACACATTAATCAAGCTAAAGAATACTCGGGCCAACTACCTTCGGAATAACAAAACAGAGGTTATCCAACAAAAAAAAACATGAGGGAGCTAAGAAACCTTTTAGGTACATGAGATTACTCTAGACATTTCATTCAGGACTCTGCAGAGGTGATTTATCTCCTCATCAAACTTATAAAAAAGTCAGCGCTGGGTATGGGGAGAAGTACAGGAAAAGGCCATGCAACGTTTAAAGGATAGCTTGAGTCAGGGTCCCATGCAACGTTTAAAGGATAGCTTGAGTCAGGGTCCCATGTCTGGCATATCCACAGATCCTTAAAGATTTCTGTCTAGAAACTGGGTATAGACAGGGACATCAGCGCTGTCCTATATCAAAAGTATGGTCATGGTCCCTGTGTTATAACTTATCCTAGCAAGGCACTAAGTGAGTTAGAGAAAAAGTTCTCTGACTGTGAAAAGGCTTTTATTTCTAATGTATGGGCAGTACAAAGATTCATTTGGGAATTTTTGGAAAAAAGATTGTGGTACAGAGACAACATTGGCCCATTGCCCTTCTGGGGAGTCAGAAACTTAGGGGTGCTGACTAGGAGCACAATTGCAGCCTGGACTTTAGCCATACAGGACCAACTTTTGGAAATAAAATATGTCATAACCAAAAAGAGACCAACTGTTCAAGGACAGGTAGAGCTGCAAATGCGTAACTACATAATATCTGAGGAACCTAGATAACTACCTCAGCAAGAGTCAGCATGAGATCCTGATAGAAAACAAGGCCAATACTACCATTATGATGAAAATGTATTTAAAAACCTTTTCAAAGCATATGTTGATGGCTGTTCTTTTAGGCGAGGTAGAAACAGGCATTGCGACTTGGAGTTAGTATGGCGTGAAGATAAACCATGCCCCCCATCAAGTACCAGTCTGGGTAAGAAACTAATCAGTACATTGAATTAGCAGCCGTATATGTCATTGCACAAAGAACGTCCAGTTCTTTTTTGCAGGACATAATAATATGTACAGACTCTGATTTTGATAAAAATAGATTTCTTACAAATTTGCCTGGATAAAAGGTAAGTGGCATGCTCAGATGTAAAGGAAAAAAGGTTATGCATGCTGACCTAATTCTAGCTACAGGGCAGTTAGTGAAGATCATGGATTAATAGTGTACTGGGAAAAGGTCAAAAGTCACTCAAAAGTACATGGAGCAGACATAGCTGGAAATAACCTTAGATGACGTTCTGGCTAAAAAAATGATAACCTGGGACATTACTCCAGTCCAGGCAAGTGTAGGTGTAGCTGCGGGTCTACTTCTAAATTTCGAAGTTTCAAAACTTCAAATTTCTTTTGGTTGAGACCATAATATCTAAGTTTTGATACTTTGAAATGTAAATAAAAAAATAAAAACAAAAAAAATCTTTTTTTTATGTTTTTGCAAGAGAGCAAGCCCCCCTGCACCCCCACACCCCCTGCTAATTAAATATACAAACTCCAAGATCACACTACACCAAGGAAAATGGCAATCTCCATTTAAATGGTCCAAAGTTTCAAAACTTCAGTCCTATGGTCTCGACCATAAGAAATTCAAAGTTTTGAAACTTTGAAATTTAGAAGTAAACCCATAGTTACACATCAGCAGAAAAGACGGTAACAGGAGTATTTTTTCACTTGTTTAGTGACAAACCTGGTTTTGACTTGGTAAAAATGCAGCAGGAAGATGAGACTATAGGGAAATATTACTATTTCATTCAGGACCCTAATGCAAATAAACTTACCAAAAGTGATCTATAGAACAACTGTGATGTTAAGGCTATATATAACCAAAAAGATTTCTGTTAAAAGATGGTCTCCTGTAAAGGACTGGTGACACGTCAAATAGATTTCGGTAAGTAGTACCATTGGGACACAGGGGGATTATTCTATAGCATGCACATGATAAGCCAACAGGAGGCAAAAGCTGGACAGAATAACCTATGACAGTCTAAAACAGATAGCTTACTGGGCTCACATGTGTAGTGGTCTCACCAAGTATGTTCAGGGATGTATAACATGCTGCAAATTCCAGCCAGCTTCCCCTACATGCAGGGCACCCCTTCAGGCAAGTGGAATCACAGTACCCTGGCATGACCTTCAAGTTGATTGGACTGGTCCAGTACATCTTCTGGACAATCAGTACTAGTTAACTAGTTAACTGTCTCCTGTAAGTTTAGAAAATGGATTGAATGTGTTCCTGCCCTTAATAACACTGCAGAAACAACTGCCTTGCTTCTAATCAGCCAAGTGTTTAGCCCCTGGGACTAAAGGCTGTTTATAACCTCTGTGTGTCTAAAGTATAGACAAACAGTCCAATCATGCTTTTTGGCTTTATTGGCCTAAATGCACCAGTAAATACTGTCCATGTAATGCAATCATGTTTACTGTACATATTCTGGCTATGCTGTGCTTGTGGTGGGGGAGGCCTTGTGTAATGTCTGATCTATGAACATATCTAAATTACTTATTCATGTACAATATATGACAGTCATACATGTTACTGTAACCACTCTAACCATGACTGTGTTTTCTCAGATGGGGACCTACCATATGTGTTTATAACTACCTGCTATACATTACTGTGACTATTATATCTCTCACCTGGACAGGCACTCATGTTTACTCACTCATGTTGCGGCTATTGCAGGGTGGTAGAAGCTTGCCATCAAACCAGCCTTATCCAATTTTATGAGTCAGCTGCAGGTGAACTTGTCAAACAACACCATTAGATGTATCCTATCTGGGCTTCAGCAAATGGTATAACACATACCCAGATAAGTGACTGATTGGAAAAGAGGATAGTGTGAGGTAGTTTAAGAATAAAAAAGGAGTTTGTGTAAGGTAGATTAACCATGTGCTCTGCCCCAGAGCTTTACAACATGATTGAAATCCTACAGCAGAGTGATAACGATTTTACAAGGTAGTTTTACAGTTTACACCCATCACTGTCCATAACAGTAGGGGGGTCTGTTAGCACCACAGCAGGTCAGTACTGCAAGGCTGTGGCAGTGTGTGTGTGTGTGTGTGTGTGTGTGTGTGTGTGTGTGTGTGTGTGTGTGTGTGTGTGTGTGTGTGTGTGTGTGTGTGTGTGTGTGTGTCTGTCTATATGCATGTAACACTATTACAAAAGCAAACGAGACAACATCTGTCAAGCCTGAGGAGCAACCATGTTTAGTTTGTAATAAGCAATGGCTTGATGCTTAAATAAATCTAAACTAAGGATAAGGTATCTTACAGATATTACTCTATAGTCAGTCATCTCTGATTATTTTATTCTCTGTGTGACATCTAGCTTAGTACATTTTAGAAAGAGACATTCTTCAGTTTACATATGTTGAGAAACAAAACTCATTGACTTTTAAGTGTCACCAATTAATGTTTCAGACATAAAATCATTTTAACTTTTATAAAAATAGTCACATTGCATTGTATTTCAGCCAGGGCTGCAGATTAACTTGCATATTTTTATAGCAGGGAGTGCTCAACCTATAAATGTTTTTTGGAGCCAGCAGTTGAATGGCTTTCTAGAAAGTGTTCTGTCTTCCACAAACTAAAACAACACAATGTTTTAGCTCTAAATATATTCCAGAGAATCATCATCACCACCATCAAACCCTTTTTCCCTATTTTTGTTCTGCGTGGGGACGGGGTGTCATGTCAACAGTTGCCATCTCTCTTGATTCAGTGCTACTCTCCAACCTTCTTTGGCAGTCATGCCTAACAGTTTCATATCTTCTTTTACACATTCCATGCACATTCTCTTTGCTGGATGCCCTCATTTCCTCTTGCCTTCTTCCTGCCTGTCTCAAATCTTCTTCACCAGATTGTAGTCCCCTTTTCTGCACATGTGCCTGAACTACCAGAATCTGTTCTCTTGGCCCTTTCTCTTCAACTGGAGCTACATTGACTTATTTTCTGATGTCCTCATTTCTTTGTCTGTCACACATTGTGCATCCTATCAGCCATCACAGGCACAACATCTTCATCACCAGTAGCTTCCTTAACTGCTGTGCATTTAAAGCCCATGTTTCTGTGCCATACAGTAGTACAAGTCACACCAGTGTTCTGTAAAGCTTACTTTTCAGCCTTTTTGGCATTCTTCTGTCATGCACTACCTTTGACACTCTGTGCCAGTTGGCTGCACCCCCTCTGATTCTACATTTGACCTCCTCATTCAAGCTTCCCTTCTCCTCAACCACCAAATCACCAATACTTGAAGTTGTTAACCTGTTAAACTATTTCCTTTCTATCTCAGTTCTTAGCTTATTGGATTTTCCCCAGTTGCTGCCATTACCACTGTTTTATCTGTACTCAGTTTCAACCCATGTGCCTTCAGTTTTGCATTCCATTTCTCTATTCTTTGCTAAAGTTCTTGCTCAGATGCTGCCTGTAATGTCACATCATCTGCACACAGCAACTTTGTTGATTTGACCCCCCCCAACATGTTTGTTAATGTAGTCCATCACCAGTTTGAACATTAGTGGGCTCAGAGCTGAACCCTGATGCATACCCACTCCCCTCCTCTTTAAGACTGAACACTGTTCATGCTTGAGCCATTGGGTCTGCATGAATTCTACCAATGTTTCTGGGACTTTGAACCACTGCAGGACTGCCCAAATTAGTTGTATTGGGACCCTGCCATTTGCTTTCCCCAAGTCAAGGAATGAACAGTTGGTGGTTGGTCTTTCCTCCTGCCTACCTTCTTCTCAGTTATCTGCCACTGCAAACATTGGGTTGGTTGTGTTGCATGCTAACCTCCGGTCTTATTTTCAACTACTCTGCATATGCGTTTATCAGTCACCCTCTCTGGAGCTTTCATGCAGTGTGACAGGAGTTTTATACATCTGTACTACCCGAAGTTTTGGATATCCCCTTTTTTCTTGTACACTGACACTAATATGTTTATTCTGCAGTCATCTGGGATCCACATTTCTCTCCATAGTGCTGTGAGCACCCTTAGGAGCCATTTCTCCCTATATTACCAAGATATTGATTATATCTGCTGTGACCTCATCTGAGCCTGCTGCTTTCCCTGACTTAATGTCCTTGGTGCTTTTCTTACTTCCTCTATAGTGGACTACTCCTCTTCTTTCATCAAAGGCTGTGCCTGGGTTCTGGTTTTCTTGCTGAAAATGCTCTTTCCGTCTGCACTTGCTGTCCTGTGGACTAGTAAGCAGCTTGTTGCTGGTATTCCTTATGAAGGTTGTCTGACTATCTTCTTTATCTTTCTGTCATAACCTTGCAACCTGATATTTTCTTTGTAGCAGCTACTGAGTCAGTGATGCTTTGATCTTTACTATTGCAACTCCTCTCTTAGTCTCCCTGTTAGCCAACCAGTATTTCTTCTTAGCCTGGTGTGTCTTTTCTGTCTCCCACTTTTTCCTACAGTCCTTTTTTCTTTTGATGACTTCCTGGACTACTGCATTCCACCACCAGTTGTCCTTATGTACCTGGCTTCCATATCTGGCTCAACTGCATATCTGTTTTATAGTCCTCCTGGATGTCAAAAAACCATCTCACGCTTAATCCCAATAAAACTAAACTCTTAATATTTGCCCCAAAAAATCCAGCCAAATTGACAAGTCTGGATTATCTGTCCAATCACAAAACAGTACTACTATTGATGTCGTTCCTAGTACCAAATTGCTCAGTGTCATTATTGACGATAACTTAACCTTTGACCTTCATATCCACAATAACATCAAAAAACCCATCAAAAACTGGGAGCCCTTTACAGGCACAACTACTTCCTCTAGAACTCAGCACAAAAGTCCTTTGCCTTATTCCTACTTCCAACTCTCCTATATGGTGCCCCCATCCTCACCAACATCCAGTCCTCTCTAAAACTAAAACTGAACTCATGCTATAACAAAATTGCTAAACTTGCTGCAAATGCTGAATACTTCACCCTCCACTGTTCTGACTACACCAACTAAATTGGCTTGAGCTACCTCATCACCTCACTTATGCACAAATAACTACTGCCCATAATCTTATCTATGACCCAGCAGCCTGCCCAGCCCTCTCTCACATTTTGAGCACTTACCATCCTAAACAACTCTTAAGGTCAGAAAACAAAATGCTGTTGAACACTGATACACCAAAGCTCTCAGCCGGCCAAATGCTGTGTTCTTATGCTGTCTCCAAGCTATGGAACAACCTCCCTGCCTCTCTCAGGGATATCAGCAATCCCACTAACTTTAAAAAATCCCTTAAGCTGCACCTCACCTCACACTGGAGATACACCTGCACCCCTACTGACAACCCCAAAACCTAACCTTTTCTCAGAATTCTTATTCTGTCTCACTCTATGACTAGCCCATCCCCCTTCCCTCTTTCAAATCTATTCCTCCTGCTGTCACTTTAGCCTTTGCTATCCCCACCTTAGCCTTCTGCCTCCCTCTGTCTTTTCCTCTATACTCAATTCTTCTCTCTACTAACAATCTCACTAACACATTTCCACTTTTCATTTTCATAGGCACCTGAGTAGCAATAATTCTCCTCTGTTTTACCAAATGATTCTATGTTATTATCACATTTTCTGTGCAGTTATGCTTTATTTTATGTGCTACTACTATATTATACACTGTCCTTTTTGTGTTAACAGTTTATTTGTATGTAACTATGTGTGGAGTTTTTCTCCCCGGGCCTCCACTGAAAATGGGCTCTTCTCAGGCCCAGTGGACTTTCCCAGTAAACAAATACAATAAATAAATAAATACATAATTAAAACTGGTACCTACCACTCTAATATTCAAACTGCTATCTAAACTTAGACATGCTCCCTATCTGCCAATAACCCTCCCCTCTGAATAACTGAAACTTGGTGCAAATGCGTTAGCCTATCCCATCAGTATTTTAATTAATAGATCCATCTCTTAATCTACAGTCCCTCAAATTTGGAAGAAATCTGTCATAACCCCATTGCATAAGGGTGGGAATACTAACGATTTAACCAACTACTGACCCTTTTTCCATTCTCTCACCATTACCTAAAATACTAGAAAATTGTATACATACCCAACTATTAAAACATCTCACAGACAACAATCTCTTAGCCCAAACCCAACATTGTTTCTGCCATGCAGATAGTACTATTACAGCCTTACTTTCTTTCACCAATACCCTGAACAAAGCTTTGGACTCTGGTCTACTGACATCAGTAGTTTTATTAGATCTATCCAAAGCTTTTGACACTCTATCACATATCAAACTGATCCAACAATTAGAAACATTAGGATGTCCTGAACATACCATTACCTGGTTTACTAGCTAACTGAAAGATAGACAATAATCTATCAGATGGCAAAACAATCAATCTGGTTATCTGATTAATAAAGTAGGTGTGCCTCAGGGCTCCATTCTTGGACCGTTATTTTTTAAAGTATTTATAAATAATCTCCATACTGTCTCCCTACATAGTTCCCTAATCCAGTATGGTGATGATTCTGCCGTTATATCCTTGGCCAACAACTTCCCAGATCTCCTCAGAATAACACAAAGCACCTTCTCAAACATAGAAACATGGCTAAACAAAGCTCAATTACTACTTAATCCCAAAAAATCCAAACTACAAATTTTCTCTTCCAAACCACCCCCACAAGAGTTCAAAATCTACTCCCTAAATAATATGGAAATTGAAGTAGTGAAAACAGCTAAATTTCTGGGCATCACTATAGATGATAAACTATCATTCAAACAGCACATTCTTAACACAATCAAAAAAACACACTCAAAACTAGGTAAACTATATAGACATAAACTGTATATGGATAAGGCCACAAGAATAAAATCGGCACATTCCCTCCTACTTCTCTCACTCCTCTATGGTTCCCCATCTTTACCAAACTTCACGCATCCTTAAGCAATAAACTACAATCATGCTATTATACAATTGCCAGATTTGCTTCTGGACTGTAAAACCACACTCATCACTCTCACACCATTAAAGAATTAAAATGGTTGGAATTCCCACATTACCTCCAATACACTCAACTAACTCTTGCTCATAAATTAATATGTAATCCAAATAAATACCCATCACTACATTCTATTGTACAATCCTACATTCCAACCCAAAATCTTCGTTCTACTAATAAACAGCTTCTTACCATATACAAACCCAATAAGAGAGCTTAAACTCTTACTCCATATCAAAGCTATGGAATGCCCTATCTCCCTCCATAACAAAAACTGAGTCTATGAAAACCTTCAAAGTTGCCCTAAAACATCACTTTCTTAATAATAACATCAGTCCTTGTGATCAGAACTTCATACACCATAAACCAACATCAATGAGTTTACTGACTAGAATACTCTTTTTTTTTAGATCAACTAAAATACTAGTAAACCAACTGTACTTCTGTGACTTTGTCTTAAACTAAGTATACTAATCAATATTTAATCCTTAAGAAACTTCCACAAGGCAAAAGTATAATCTCCTTCATATTGTATAGAATATACTGTGTGTCATGATTGTTCATATTGAATGTCCTCAACAAGTTATCCATTTATATACTGTGTAAGTTCTACTGTCATTTATTTTCACTGCATAATGACATTGTACTTTGCATATTTCTATCACTAAGAAATGCTATTTATATTTATATAGATTCTTATTACTGTAAATCTTATCCTGTTGTATAACAATTTTTGTTTAGTTGTTTGCTGTAGTAATTTTTAATTTGTTACTGGAGCTTTTCTTTCCGAGCCTCCACTGAAAATAAGTTATTCTGACCCACTGGACTTTCCCGGTCAACAAATGTCAGTAAATAAATAAATAATGCATATTTATCACCAATAAACACACATGCCCATTTTTGGTGACATTACACAACACAACCTAATTACCTAGAGCCAATTTCTACACCACTGAGTGGCTAGCCCTGACATAGCAACAAGCCTGTAATCAGTGTTCTCTTAAAATATACTCCAGAGAAGTCTCACTTTTTTGGCACCCTTGTTGCATACCTACTTTACTTACAGCTTACTGCTCCTGGTGCTACCTCTCCTGGGACTGGGACTTCCTCAGCCATGCATGGGCTGGGAAGGGGACATGAAAACATGGAGTGGAGCTCCTTGCATTATCAAATATGCTGTCATGTATGTGAGAGATATTTTATAATACACTAACTGTGTATGGATGATGAAATCACATGAATCATGACACATAGCTTAGCTCCAGCCCTACATTCTAATGCCAGATTTAATCTGTCATGTGACTACAACGTGCTCCCATCACCAGAGGAGTGTCAGACTGTAGACAGGAATCCCACACTTCTTTCATGAAATAGGTAAACTGAAAATCTGTCATTCCTTGTCACTCTAAGCTCCTTTAGTGCCAGAGCTGCTAATTAATAACGGATCATCTGAGTCACACTTAGAGAAGGCTCTTTCAAATACTTTCTGGGTCAACAATTTACATGTAAAAATATATTTTTTTATACATACAGTTCAGAGTAATGGTGAGTGTGGAAGAGAGGTGAAGAAGAGAGTACAGGCAGGGTGGAATGGGTGGAGAAGAGTGTTAGGAGTGATTTGTGACAGACGGGTACCAGTGAGAGTGAAAGGGAAGGTCTACAAGAGGATAGTGAGACCAGCTATGTTGTATGGGTTGGAGACGGTGGCATTGACAAAAAGGCAGGAGTCAGAGCTGGAAGTGGCAGAGTTAAAGATGTTAAGATTTGCACTGGGTGTGACAAGGATGGACAGGATTAGGAATCAGTATATTACAAGGTCAGCTCAGGTTGGACGGTTTGGAGACAAAGTCAGAGAGGCAAGATTGCGTTGGTTTGGACATGTGCTGAGGAGGGATGCTGGGTATATTGGGAAAAGGATGCTAAGGATGGAGCTGCCAGGTAAGAGGAAAAGAGAAAGGCCAAAGATAAGGTTTATGGATGTGGTGAGAGAGGACATGCAGGTGGTTGGTGTGACAGAGCAAGATGGAGAAGACAGGAAGAAGTGGAAACAGATGATCCGCTGTGGCAACCCCTAATGGGAACAGCTGAAAGAGAAGAAGAAGTAAACAGTGCATTTCAAATTAAAGTTTTGTTTTTATATGTGTGTGTGTATATATATATATATATATATATATATATATATATATATATATATATATATATATATATATATATATATATATATATATATATATATATATATATATATATATATATATATATATATATATATATATATATATATATATATATATATATATATATATATATACATACACATATATAAATATATATATAGTTGATGGTAAGGCACATGGACTTATCATTGTAGATTCTTTCAGCCATGAGTTGCAAACCAAGCATATCAAGAAACTAAGTAAAAAAAGCACATACGTGTACAGTATAAGGAACTATGCCACATATGTGTACAGTATAAGAAAATGTGGCAGGCAAAACCCATAAAGGAGTTCATATAAATGGTACTTTTGAATACGCCTCAAACTTGCCATAAGTTTAATATACTTGTACAGTTGGCATCTGAACACAGAAGTTAAAGTTACTTTTTTCAGGATTGCCTTTAGACTTTATTTGCTCATCCAGTTTGCAGACATGCAGAAAATAATTGTGTGTGTGCATATGTAGATATATATATATATATATATATATATATATATATATATATATATATATATAGGGTCTATATTACAACGTCGAACTCACAGGAGTCCGAACGTTGTAATATCGAACCCAAATGTTCGAAATACAAAAATAGCGAATCCACGGCACACCAATTTTTTTCCCAGAGAAAAAAATCAGTGGGCTGTTTTTGGGGCTTTGCTATTTCCTCCACTGTGGTACAAGCTCAGAGTTGGTATATTTAAGTAGGGGAGGTGTGGGGAGCAAAGCCCCCTACATTAGTTTAAAGTGTAAGTGTTTTTTTTTTTTTTTTTTTTGTACCGGAACAGTGATTCTGTATTTTCATAATTCTTGGGTTTCGAAATTCGTGGTTTGATATTACATCGTTCGAACTCCTGTGAGTTTCACAATGTAATATAGACCCATATATATATATATATATATATATATATATATATATATATATATATATATATATATTGTTACCTCACAGCAACAGGTTCTCCCGTTGGTGTCTTGGCTGGGCTTGAGAGTGCCTTCTGTGTGGAGTCTGCATGTCCTCCCCGCGGCTGGGTAGAGTTCGAAAGACATGCGTGCGTAAATGGGCATGCCTTTGTTGAAGGTTGGGCGTCGTGCTGGCACCTTGGCATTTCGTAAAAATCTACTGCCAATCATTAGTGGACTGGAGTTCCGCTGTGGCGACCCCTTACCAGGAAAAGCGGAAAGACAAACAAACATATATATATATATATATATATATATATATATATATATATATATATATATATATGTGTGTGTGTGTGTGTGTGTGTGTGTGTGTGTGTGTGTGTGTGTGTGTGTGTGTAAATAAATATATGATCATAGGATCATGGAAGGTTACTAGGCTAATGGCTTCGGGGCCCTTACAAGCCTAGCCAAGTTCAACCTGTGTTCCCAAAGGTGTCTGGTTCAATCAGACTCTAAAGTCTTCACCTATTGTCCCTGTCTAAGAGGGACACAGGTTGAACCCCTGGGGTAAATTTCAGCTTATCCATCCAATCGCCCAAACTGTGCTTAAAAAGGGCCAACAAGGGGCTTTGTTTAACATGAATAGGAAGCTTTTTCCCAAGCTGAGGCAACCTCTGTTAGACAAATCTGTCTTTCCAGCAAGTTCTGTTGCTGTCATATACCAGATTAAGGTCCTTTGAGTGAGTAACCTGTGTGCCATTTGACTTGCAAATTTCTATTAAAGCTGGATCAGAGATTTCTCCATATGCAAGGCACAGGTCACCTCTGAGGAGTCTGTATGACAGAGTAAAGAGACAATGATTTCAGTCTGTCCACATAAGACAGATCTTGAAGACCCTGAAATGTCTTTGTAAGGAAACTTTGTGGTCTCTCCAATTGCTGCAGTTATTTGGAAATGAACAACCAAAGGGAACACTGCATTATACTCTATTATTGGCCTAATATGGGAAGAGTACAAGGGGAGTTATAACCTCTTTTTTTCTGGAGACAATTCCCTTACTTATGAGATGAGCACTTTAAAATGCCCTTCTTACCACTGTGGAGACATGGTGATCGAAGTTAAAGATGCTGTCAACCTGTGTGCCCAGATTTCTCACCACTTACTGTGTGCTTAGTGTATTCCTATTTATGTAGTAGTTTGCAGGAACATCACTCTTGCCGAAGAGGATGATAATGCATTTTTTTGCATTAAGTTTAAGACTATGACTTTGGCTCCAGTCACTAGTCTGTGTAAGAACTTCTTGCAGGATTTTGACATCGCTAGTGGTTTTGATGATCACTCTCAGTTTGCAGTCATCAGCAAACTTTGTTAGCCATAGTCCTTAGTTTTAGCCTGTACTTCAGAAAAGTAGATTCCAAACAGTAGGGGCACCAGAACCAACCCCTGTGGGACACCACTGGTTATAGGTCTGCTGGAGGAGGTGGAGTCTCCTGTTTTGACCATATGAGTTCTATCAGTGAGCCAGTTTTCAACCCCCTGACACCCAGCTGGTTGAGTTTATCAATGATGCCTGAGTGGGGAATTGTGTCAAAGGCCTTGGCTAGGTCTAGGTAGGCCATATGCACAGATCTGTCCTCGTCTAGGTCTTTGGTGACTGTCTCAAAGAAGTCCACCAAGTTTAACAAAAGGTTATATATACATAGGGCAAGTGATTAATGGAGCTTATACACCATGCCCTTCCGTCGACCACAAAAAGATTAAACAACATAGCAAATCTTCTTTTTCCTGGTTAGGGGTCGCCACAGCGGATCACCTGTCCACTCATGGCAGTGGAGTTTTACGGTGATATGTTGCCAGCCCAGCGCCCAACCTTCCACAGAAGGCACACACATGCACACACTCACACCTAGGGCCAATTTAGAGTATCCGATCCACCTACAGCATGTCTTTGCGATGTGGGAGGAAACTGGAGTACCCAGAGGAAACCCACGTGACTACAGGGAGGACATGCTGACTCCACACAGAAGGCACCCCAGCTGAGGAACGAACTGGGGAACCTCTTACTATGAGGTGGCAACACTAACTGCTGCACCACTGCGGCCACCCAAACAGCATAACAAATGAAATATGTAAATACAGTTTGAAGCAAGCACCATACTCCATTAGCAATGCTTTTTGAGTACTGCAGCTAAATGATCCAGAAACTGAGAAGGCCTTTCCAGACTGTAAAACTTTTTTGAGGTTTGGAGAAAACACATTTATGTGCAGGATTGTAGCCCAGTAGGGTATCAGAGAGTACTTGAAATGTTTGAAGAGAGAGAGAGTGTCGGACACTGTTTTAGATTCAGAAATGTGTCTGTGATGAAGAGAGACAAAAGTCAAATCCACTGTTTCTTGTAAATAATATTTCAGGCTGTGTTTCTCAAACTGTAAATGTTAACTGAAATTTTACAAAAAGCATCTATGCAGACTTGATAAAAACTGCTTGATCTTTCTGTATGAATCTGACTTGATGTAGCTTATAAAAAGATATTATTATCAAAATCTGAATAACATAGTTCATGTTTAGCCCCGCAGGTGAAGTTTCATAGGACACTACATGATCATCTTTCTTGTGTATTTGTTTTTTTTTTTTTTTTCATTTTTGGAAAACAAGGATTATAGTCTTGAGACAGAGAACTGTAATGTTAGCTAAATGCTGCAAACTGTTTTCACAAAAGTTTATAAATTTGCCCAAAATATACTGCAGCTGCATTAGCAGATGACTCAGTTATTGTGTATATAACTGGTACCCTGGAATACACTGATAAGACATTGTATCAGTATGGTTTATGATTTTTCAATGACATAAGTGCATGGCTTTGTGACTAACTTCCTTTTCATACTAGAAGAAAATAAAGTGTGAAGGTTCAATGAAAACAAAATGTGCCATAGTTTCCTCTGGTCACTTCCTGTTTCCATGCATGACTAAACGTCATTTCCTGTTCAAAGATCTTAGTCAAAAGGTCATGTTTTACCAGAGCACAAGGAGAGATGACCTGACTCTTCTTAAGCAAGTATTAGCATCTGTGCAAGAATGACATTTTATGATGTTAAGTGCCTGCTTTTGCAAGCCTCTCTCATTCAGTGCCCAAACAACCTGATCATGTTGCATTCTGATTCAACGAACAGTGGGTGTAGCATTTCTATCCAAGCTGCAAATAAAAATCAAAAGCAGAATATGTGAGTCTACCCACAATCAATCAATCAATTATATACTTTTGTTTTAAAAGTCATTATAGGTGAGGTAAGCAGCATCTTGGGATAGCAGTGAGCACAAAGGAAAGCTGCTGTAATGAATTAACATTGGTGCAAATGTTTTTCAGTTTTCAAACGCAATACCTGACAAAATCTGAAAGGAAATTTGTCTCTTTGCAGAATTAGAGAATTTTACAGTAAAATAAAATACACATAAAACACTGGAGATAATGTTTGGATATTAGGAATATTAATGCACACAAGGTTCAGCAACTTTAGTTCTGGAGTAAAAAGCCCAATACAGTACAGTTAGAGTGTCAGTTCAGTACCTGCATGCAGCCAAGTGAAACATACAACTACTGATCCACAGGCATTCCTTAGTAAACAGCTGGGAATGATTTTAGTGCGTGGGCACATACTGTGGTTGCAGAAGGTTAAGGAATACTGGGGTGCACAGTACAAGGTATATGCATACAGAGAAGAGGTGGTCTCTCACTATACACCTAGAAAGTAAGATCCCCCCAAAACATATAAACAGCCCGACCATGGTACTGTATAATGATGCTACAATGGTACAATAATGAATCAGAAGAGACATGAAAGAAGAACAGATAGAGCAAAATTGCTATAGAAAGTTATTTCACAGGAGAGAACACTTTAACCTTGTAGAGGGATGGCTGGAGACCTGATAGTATTAACTCTCTGGCAACAAAAATGTAGTCAATATAATCCCCTACTTTAGTAGATTATAATGTGGATGACTGCTTAAATTAAATAAGAATAGTTGTCCTTTACAGAAAATATTTAAGTGTAAATGTACATTTTTTATTGAAATGAAGAAATGTAAAGCTATGGTGAAAAAAAAAAAGTTAAAGATTTGATTAAGCTCTGTTAGGGGCCAAAGCATTCATCTATTTAACATCTTTTATTTTTCAATAAGGAAGTATCAATTTCTAAACAAGTTATAAGTCCTTGATTAATTTCGTCTTTTAACTGAAATTGTCTGCATTTTGTGGTTATTTTTTACTGATTTTTAAGGAGTCTCAGCCAGTAACTTTGTTGCTCAAGAAGTACTAGTTTTTCCCTGTGGTTTCATTTTTAATATATATATATTCAGCCTTTCAAATCTGCACTTCATCAACAGAATATCATGTGGCTAGTGTCAGGCTGATGCCTGATGATAAAGTGAAATGGCTGTAATGATAAGGCCCGCATATGGAACATGGTGTTTACATCCAACTGCATGGTCAATTACCAGAGTGAAGTTGCTTCCTAACAAAAAATATTATATAGAACTTAGTATCCATGTAAGGGTGAGTCATTTTCATTCTGTGGTAGGGTACTTTGTCTTGGCGTTACCAAACTTCCTACTTAGTAGCAGTCTGGGTGTTCCACACTGCCTGCTGCCTGAGATAACGCTGCCCTTAAACCAAATTCAGATGTGAAGGTTTACAAAAATCAGGGGCAACCAAAACTGGATCTAAACCTAAGATAGTTTTCAGGTAGTTAAATGCCTCTTCTGCTTCTACTGTCTGACTTATTTGTGAAGATGCCTGAGATTTTCTGAGAGCTGTTAAAAGAGACACTGTGGTGGCAAAGATGAGTATCAACTTTCTATAGTAGCCTCGTCGTCCTAAGAATGCCTTTACTTGCCCTTTTGTACGAGGTACTGTCCAGTTTTTGACAGCTTCTGTTTTTTTTCTGTTTGAGAACTAATTACATTTCTTCCAAAAGATACACTAAGTGTCTGGCTTTTGTCATACAAAAAATTGCAAAATGTAACTCTTGCATATTGGTATAGCTTGTACTTTGGGTAAATGTGACTCCCAGTCTTCTGAATAATTTACTGTGTCGTGAAAGTACACAGCCCCTCATGTGAGGTTTCTAAACTTTATCCAAACGTCTTTGAAAAGTGGCAAGAGTGCCATGTAGTTCAAAGGGTGACACTCTATACTGAAAAGTGTCTTAATTGTGGAAAATGCTGTCTTCTATTTGGTTTCAAGCATGAGAGGGACTCTGCCAATACCACCTCGTTAAATCTAATATAGTGAAGAAGCCCCATTGTAAGCTTATCCACTCTAAGCATTGTCCTGGGTATCATAGATTCATAGGTACATAGATTGTTATTAGGCTAATGACCACTATGACCATAGCCACACACGCCAAACCATTTAGATCTCAAGTATCATGGGCATCTATACAGGAGGGGGGGTGCATGTTAGTAGAGCTATAACTAAGGATTTATAGAGAGGTGTTAATTAGGATAATACTTTTCTTATTGATGACCTCTGTCCATAAGGAACATGGGGGCCTAACTGGGGTAAATTTAGAATTTCACATTCCAGTTGTCAAAGTTTTGTTTGAATAGGGTCAAGGACAAACTCTGTTTTACATGGATGAGGAGCCTATCCCATACTGTGGGGATCCATTGGGACACATATCTATCTCTCCAGCGTATTCTGTTTATATCACAATCAAAGCTCAGATCCCTGGAGCTAGTGCTTCTGGTGCTGTTTATTTTATACATATGCAACAGATCCATCAGGGCTGGGTCTGAGGAAGCCCAGTAAGCCAGGCAAAGATCTCCTCTCATCAGCCTGTAGGAGAATGAATACAGAGACATAGCCTTTAGGTGATCAGTTTAGGACAGGGTATTCATGTCCTGAATTACCTGGTGAGAAACTTTTGCGGGCATTCCAATTGTTGCAAGTGTCCTGTTAGATACATGCCAAAGGAAGCATTTACTTCAATGATAGGTCTGATTAGGGCCGAGCAGAGTGCTACTATAGCTTCCTTGGACCTGGATGCCATACCTTTACCTATAAGTTCAGCAACATGGAATGATTTTCTTACTATCTTAACTATGTGTTGGTAAAATGCCAGATAGCGCCAGGTTGCATTTTACATATGTTCCCAGATCCCTTACTACAGGGTCATCTCTTAGGCGTGTTTTATCAATGGAGTAATTAACTTAGATTGAGAGTTTCCCAAAGGACATTATAATGCATTTTTTGGCATTGACTTTTATGCCATGGCTTTGACACCAGTCATTTGTTTGTGTTAAACCCTCTTGCAAGATGTTGGTGTCTTGGGGAAAATCTATAGCTCCCAAGTTACAGTCATCTGCAGACTTTGTGAGGCAGAGGCCTTGAACATTATCCTTGACATCTGAGAAGTAGGTGTCAAACAAGAGTAGGCCCAGGTGGAGGTGATCTCACCGATCCTGACTTCTTGGATCCTGCTGTGAGCCAGAAGGCAATCCAGAGAGTTATGTAGGGATTTATTTTTTTGTTTTACTTTGTTTGACATTTGTTTACCAGGACAGTCTGACTGGGATAATATCCCATTTTCAGCAGAGGCCTAGAGAGAAAAGCTCTACATTGACATAATATGCTTATAGTTAAATAACGTTGTTACAAAGCCTAATTCAGAAGAATGCCATATTAACTAAGTAAAAAATTCAGCTTCAGCTTATACACTGTAAACCTATTCATACATAGTGTGAATATTCAGACAGCTATAACAAGCTGAGAAAGAACACTGTCAATAAAGTATTCACAAGGTATAGTTCGTGGAGATGACATTAAACACACTGAGTGCACTCTTTGGAGCAGAGATGACTAAATATTATAGCCTAGGCAAAATACATTTGATCTTTGTTTCAGAAATAGAGTTTACTAATTCCTTCTCTCTGAACATAGTCAGATTATGGCTGGTGGTGGAAATAGGGAGGGACTAGTTCAGCCTGTGGTAGTGCAGAGACAAGTTTTATTTAGGTGGTCTTTTAGTAGTTGTTTGAAGTTGAAGAGATTAGAGGTAGATCTAATTTGCACAGGGATAGAAGTCCAATTTTTAGTGAGAGACTTTGGCCAGAGGATTTTGGGGGTTTATATATGCTGAGGAGATGTTGCTCATTACACTGAAGTAGTCTCTTGGGGGTGATAGGACTGGAGAATAGGAGTAAAATCAGGGTAGTCTGGCTGCAGTATTGTTTACTGGTGGCAAATTTTGCAACCCTATTATAACATGCCTCCAGCTTATTTTTAACTACAGCCTGAAGGTTGGTTAGGATGGGTGCAGTATATAAGAGGGATGTGAGAGGGTAGATAGTGGCAAGAGTGGTTTTCGTGGTGTTGCTAAGGAAGTTTTTATGCCTGCAGCACATTCCTAATGTTTCATGTTATTATGAACATGCAAGTGAAATTTAAGGTTATGATCTATAATCACTATAAGAAGTTTTGCATGGAAAAACTATTTCAATTTCAGTTTTCTTTAGTGAAAAGATTTTGAAATTCAATTTATCAGGCGTGTGATTTGTGGAAAAATAGCAGTAAAGTTTTTTTTAGGGTAGAGTAGTAGTTGGGCATTATGTATCCGTTTCTCAACTGAAGAAAAAGCTTTTTGCATGATGAGGAGGAAGTGAGGCAAGTTATTAGATGCAAATTTAAGTGTAGACCCATCAGCATATTGCATAAGAGAAGCTCAACCTACAGAGGTACAGAGGTCATTGATACAGATATTAAAGAGGAGTGGATCAAGAATAGAGTCTTGGGGTACACCAGTGGAGAATTGCAGGTATGGAGAGAGAAGATTCTGCCATTTTACAGACTGGAGCTTCTCAGCTAAATACATATTTAATCAGAGTAAAGAAAAAGGGGATAGTCCAAGCTGAGACAGTTCATACAGAAGATTAGGATGAGAAAACCTTTCACATGTCAAGAAATAAGGAGGAAACAAGTTTGCCCAAGTCCCTGTATTTGTTTATGGCGTCAGGAAATGGTAGTAGGGCAGCAGTTGTACTGTATATTGGTCATGTTGGTTGGATGTTAAGAGCTATTCATGAAGAAGATAGTGGACAAATTGCTTATGAATGCAGCTTTCAATAATTTTAATATGGCAATAGGTCGAACATTGTCAGCTGAGATGTCACTTTTATGAAAAGGGGTAATATAGGATTTTTCCATAGTGAGGATACCTAGGATTCAGATACTGATCTGTTGATAAGGATGGAGACTGTGTATGCTATGGCATCAGCAGCTATATTTAGGTATTCAGGTAGGAGTTTCTCAGCTGCAGTGGAACAAGGTTTGAGTTCAAGTAGAAAGTTTTTTGATCATTGATGTAAAGACAAGTCCTAAGTGGAAGTTTTTAGGAATGGATATCAATCGGAGTCCTGCAGGAAACAATCACTCAGGCTTATGAAAAGACAAGTAAAATGTCTTAATAGACTATAACACAACAATAGCTGTGGCAGTGATTAAAAACTAACATCAAAAAGTTGGAAGTATAAACACAAAAACAGGGAAGATCATATCAGTGGGAGATAGAAAGGGGCAGTGTATCAAACAGAAGTATGATGATGTTAAAGGAAATAGAACCAGGCCAGCCCAGATGGGTAAAGAAGACATGGAGTTAAGAGTGAGATATATGAAGCAGACAGGGGACAGGCAGCAGCCAAAACCTAATAGAAACTCACTGTGTCTTACATCTGAGAGACAGACAGGAGTGTGTCTAGCATACAGCAGTAGAGTAAAAAATAAATGAGCTCCAGTAGGAAGGGAACCCTGTGTGGAAAGTATTCATAAAATAAGATGAAAGGGGGCAGTTGCACTAATTCTAAGGCATGAGGTACCAAACTAAGAGAGCTTGTCAACAATACTTGAGTGGGGTATTGTATCAAATAACTTGACTAGGTCAAAATATGCAGTATGCATGTTTTACCCTCATCCATTTCCTTGTTCACCCTCTCAAAGAAGTCTACCAGGGTAAATAGATATGACATTCCCTTAACAAAGCCAAAATGGGACAAGTCCAGTGTCTGTAGATTACCAATGTTCCTGTTTATAGGTTCATAGGTTCATACTAGGCTATCTGCCCGAAGGCATTTATAAGCCTAGCCCATAGTTTTGTGGCTTACGCCACCCCTTTAGTTTGGAGAAACTATGCCCATTATTTTGCTGTGCCTCTGTCGAGCAGTGACACTGAGGTAACCCCTGGGGTGTATCTGCGATCTCCCATCCATTGGTCAAGATTCCTCTTGAACAAGGCCAGCGAGGTGCTCTGCCTCACATAAACCGGGATTTTGTTCCACAGCATAGGGAGTCTTTGGGTGATGAATCTATCCCTCCAGCACGTTAAAATAGGTTCATAGGTTCATAGATTAGTACTAAGCTAACTGCCATTGTGAGCCATTTTAAGCATAGCCAATTATCCCTTGTGAGGCTCAAACCCCACACCTTGTGTTTGTAAGGCAAACACCTTAACCATTAGGCCACCCTCCCAACCATGATAATTCATTCCATGGCTTTGCACATTAGGCTTGTTAGACTGGTGGGTCTGTAGATCCATGGGTCAATTAATAGTCTACCCTTGTGGAGGAGAATGGCTGTTCCAGTCCTCCAGTCACTTGGAACATAGCCTGCATCAAGGCTGTAGATGAGCAGTGTCTTAAGCAGTATCAATGGCTCCACAGATGACACACTTGCCTTTGGTGCAGAATGCTGTGGATTCTATTCCCACACCAGGTAGATGGGTTGCTGACACTGCAGTGCTGTATAAGGGGATTTTGTATTCCTGAGTGTGTCATCCTTTATTGCGAAAGGGGTGATTGGCATAATGGTTAAGGTTTTACCTTATAGGAAAAAAGAAGAAGCACCAAAACGTAACCAAGTAAATGAAAAAACAAACTGTAAGCAAGAGGAGCTGCACAAAAGTAATAGCGTAATCAGTAGTTTATTTCCGCTTTCGTCAATAGACTTCATCAGAATACACAATCAACACAAGTCAAAACACTTAAATAACCACTAAAATTAATAAACTAATTAATCAATTAAGACACAATCAATCAAACATTTGCAATAGTTTAAAAAAACAAGAGCACTATATTTATACAATGTTAAAAAACCCCAAGGAAAATAATTCCTTATTAATATGTAATGTTCTATATTTTAAAAAACATTTAATGTTAATGTAGTCATTCAGACCAGGGGGTTTGTCAGCGTTAAGTTTAATTTGCCATAGAGTTTCACGCTGTTCAACGAAATTCTTGAAATCCCCCTCTAAGGTCTGAATGAACTACCTCTAAAACAGAGAATAAAAATTTTTTGTATGTCCTACATACTTTTGAATGTTTATAGAGAGCATTATTCTCGTCTTTGGTTTTAATGCTATAAATGTGTTCTCTAATTCTGATGTTTAAACTACGGGTGGTCATGCCAATGTAAAAGGCAGGACAACCCAAACATTGCCCGATGTAAATCACCCCCTTAGTCTTACAGTCAACATGTCCAGGGACCTTAAAAATGTAATCAACATTCTCTATCTTAATGTGAGGACCCTCTGAAATAAAACGACACATGTTGCAACTGTGACAACAATGCATCCCAGTGTTGGCTGAACTAACAGTAGGTAGATATGTCAGTTTGTTTTCCAAGATCCCTTTCAAATATTAAATTTTTCTGTAGATACATTGATGATTTGTTTTTTGTGATTGAGGGAAATTCCTCTACAGTAAAAATGTTGTTTGAGGAAATTAATGATTCTTCTGAGTATTTAAAGTTCACCATGGGTGTTGAAGGCACAAAGGTGAATTTTTTAGACATTTTGTTGTATTGGGATGCAGAGGATGGTCGGATACATAGTAGGATCTATCGAAAAGAGACTTTCACTAACGGATATTTACATCACGCTAGTAATCATCCTAGACATGTAGTCAAGAATGTTCCTCGTGGACAATTTATAAGGGCAAGTAGGATGACCTCTAAAGATAGTGACTTACTTGACGAATTTAACATCATTTTTTATTTGTTTCTTGAGAGGGGGTATGAATTTAAACAGTTACATGTCATTAGGGATGAAATTTTACAGAAACGTAGAAATATGTTTAGACCTATTATGGATTTTCCGACCTGGACAGTGGCAGGGGGTGAGAAGAAGGGGGGCAAAGCGAAGGAATTTGAAACACGTCTAATATGCTCTTTGGAGACTAGTTCAGACAGTTCTTCTATCAGACAAGCTATAGTTAACAATTGGAGAATCATTGAAGGCAATGAGGAGATGAGGAAGATGTTTGTGGTTGGGCCCTCTTTTGTATTTAGGAACCATTGTAATTTGAAAGGGATCTTGGAAAACAAACTGACATATCTACCTACTGTTAGTTCAGCCAACACTGGGATGCATTGTTGTCACAGTTGCAACATGTGTCGTTTTATTTCAGAGGGTCCTTACATTAAGATAGAGAATGTTGATTACATTTTTAAGGTCCCTGGATATGTTGACTGTAAGACTAAGGGGGTGATTTACATCGGGCAATGTTTGAGTTGTCCTGCCTTTTACATTGGCATGACCACCCGTAGTTTAAACATCAGAATTAGAGAACACATTTATAGCATTAAAACCAAAGACGAGAATAATGCTCTCTATAAACATTCAAAAGTATGTAGGACATACAAAAAATTTTTATTCTCTGTTTTAGAGGTAGTTCATTCAGACCTTAGAGGAGGGGATTTCAAGAATTTCGTTGAACAGCGTGAAACTCTATGGCAAATTAAACTTAACGCTGACAAACCCCCTGGTCTGAATGACTACATTAACATTAAATGTTTTTTAAAATATAGAACATTACATATTAATAAGGAATTATTTTCCTTGGGGTTTTTTAACATTGTATAAATATAGTGCTCTTGTTTTTTTAAACTATTGCAAATGTTTGATTGATTGTGTCTTAATTGATTAATTAGTTTATTAATTTTAGTGGTTATTTAAGTGTTTTGACTTGTGTTGATTGTGTATTCTGATGAAGTCTATTGACGAAAGCGGAAATAAACTACTGATTACGCTATTACTTTTGTGCAGCTCCTCTTGCTTACAGTTTGTTTTTTCTTTTACCTTATAGACAGAATGTACATGGTTTGGTTCTTACCATTGAGAAATTGACTAGGCTTAAAATGGCCCATAAGGGCAGCTAGCCTAGTACCTACTTGTAAACCTATTGTAAAATCAGCAGCTATATTTAGGTATTCAGGTAGGAGTTTCTCAGCTGCAGTGGAACAAGGTTTGAGTTCAAGTAGAAAGTTTTTTGATCATTGATGTAAAGACAAGTCCTAAGTGGAAGTTTCTAGGAATGGATATCAATCGGAGTCCTGCAGGAAACAATCACTCAGGCTTATGAAAAGACAAGTAAAATGTCTTAATAGACTATAACACAACAATAGCTGTGGCAGTGATTAAAAACTAACATCAAAAAGTTGGAAGTATAAACACAAAAACAGGGAAGATCATATCAGTGGGAGATAGAAAGGGGCAGTGTATCAAACAGAAGTATGATGGTGTTAAAGGAAATAGAACCAGGCCAGCCCAGATGGGTAAAGAAGACATGGAGTTAAGAGTGAGATATATGAAGCAGACAGGGGACAGGCAGCAGCCAAAACCTAATAGAAACTCACTGTGTCTTACATCTGAGAGACAGACAGGAGTGTGTCTAGCATACAGCAGTAGAGTAAAAAATAAATGAGCTCCAGTAGGAAGGGAACCCTGTGTGGAAAGTATTCATAAAATAAGATGAAAGGGCAGTTGCACTAATTCTAAGGCATGAGGTACCAAACTAAGAGAGCTTGTCAACAATACTTGAGTGGGGTATTGTATCAAATAACTTGACTAGGTCAAAATATGCAGTATGCATGTTTTACCCTCATCCATTTCCTTGTTCACCCTCTCAAAGAAGTCTACCAGGGTAAATAGATATGACATTCCCTTAACAAAGCCAAAATGGGACAAGTCCAGTGTCTGTAGATTACCAATGTTCCTGTTTATAGGTTCATAGGTTCATACTAGGCTATCTGCCCGAGGGCATTTATAAGCCTAGCCCATAGTTTTGTGGCTTACGCCACCCTTTAGTTTGGAGAAACTATGCCCATTATTTTGCTGTGCCTCTGTCGAGCAGTGACACTGAGGTAACCCCTGGGGTGTATCTGCGATCTCCCATCCATTGGTCAAGATTCCTCTTGAACAAGGCCAGCGAGGTGCTCTGCCTCACATAAACCGGGATTTTGTTCCACAGCATAGGGAGTCTTTGGGTGATGAATCTATCCCTCCAGCACGTTAAAATAGGTTCATAGGTTCATAGATTAGTACTAAGCTAACTGCCGTTGTGAACCATTTTAAGCATAGCCAATTATCCCTTGTGAGGCTCAAACCCCACACCTTGTGTTTGTAAGGCAAACACCTTAACCATTAGGCCACCCTCCCAACCATGATAATTCATTCCATGGCTTTGCACATTAGGCTTGTTAGACTGGTGGGTCTGTAGATCCATGGGTCAATTAATAGTCTACCCTTGTGGAGGAGAATGGCTGTTCCAGTCCTCCAGTCACTTGGAACATAGCCTGTATCAAGGCTGTAGATGAGCAGTGTCTTAAGCAGTATCAATGGCTCCACAGATGACACACTTGCCTTTGGTGCAGAATGCTGTGGATTCTATTCCCACACCAGGTAGATGGGTTGCTGACACTGCAGTGCTGTATAAGGGGATTTTGTATTCCTGAGTGTGTCATCCTTTATTGCGAAAGGGGTGATTGGCATAATGGTTAAGGTTTTACCTTATAGACAGAAGGTACATGGTTTGGTTCTTACCATTGAGAAATTGACTAGGCTTAAAATGGCCCATAAGGGCAGCTAGCCTAGTACCTACTTGTAAACCTATTGTAAATCAAGTGGTCATGATAGGCCATGTTCTAGACTGTACAGGATGTAACTGGGGATGCTGTCGGGACCCATGATGTTCTTGCCTGAAGCAAGTGCTGCCAAGCACTGGACCCTGCTAATAGTTGGGGGTAGTATGTTGGAGAGGATTTCACCTGGTGGAACTGGTGTGGTGGGAGTTTGAACTGAATTTATCAGCAAGTAGATTTTCTATGTCATTCTGATCAGTGAAGGGGATACCATTCACCTCCAGTTTGGCACAATGCTGTGTGTTACCTTTAAGGTTTCAGACATAGCTGAAGAAAGCCTCCTGATTGTCCTTAGTACGGGAGGCTATGCTGACCTTGTAGTTGACCTTGTTGACTTGGTTAGACCTCTTTGTTTCTTGTTTAGTTGCATAAGAGAGTACTTGTCTTTAAGGAAGTTGCTCTTCCTGATTTTGGCCATAACTTTTCTTCTTGTATTATATACCCTGTTTAGCTGAGGATTCCACCACTGGGGGTTTCTTTTTACTTGTTTCTGGGTTTACTTCTGGTAGGTATGGCAGCCTCTATACTGCCCGGGTAAGGGAGAGCCTTGTATTTTGACAAACTGTAATCTAATAGAATGCAATTTGCCTTAGAATGGTTCCTGTTCAGTTTTGAGAAATCTTTACAAAATCTCATGGAGCCATTGCTTTTAGGGACTAACACCATCAGACTGTTCCATTCACTTTAGGAATTCTCAATTACTCCTAGCTTAAACATTTTCTTCACTTTTTCACTTGTTGGTCTCCTTTTGGACACTAGCATCCTATATGGCTTTAGGTTTATTTTCTGTCTTGCTACAGTTTCAGTATGCTGCTGCATTAAATCTGCACTACCAGGCAGCTCTATAAAAACTCTTTATTTCACGGTTACAACTCTTTTACCATTTTTTTTTGTATCTGGGCCTTAGACCATATTTTATCTCCTTGATCACTATGCAGAATTCCCTGATGCCCTTTAGTATCTGTCAGCTCCCAGACTGACAACAGAAGTTTCCACTTCCCTTCATCGTTTTAACACATTTATGCGATATACCTGCTCTGTTCTCTTTCCAGTCTGTCTTTGTCACTTTATCCATTCTATGTCACTTCAAAGGTATTTTGTTATTGTGCTAGAATTCATTTTCAGCAGACAGAACTAATGCTGACACTTTGTTCATTGTTTTAAGCTCCTCACTTGAAGCATTCTTTTTGTACACTATCTACTGCATCACTTGTGACCTTTGCATATGTAACTTATCTACTGCATAACAGCTTTTAACCTGTCTTGTAAGACGGGAAAGTGTGTTATCACACATTTAAATGGTGCTTTCTTCTCCTCACAGGCCTCCTTTGCTATACCCAGCAAATTTCTGAACCCAATTACGTGTTACCATCTTTTGACATCCTGGGCAAGCTGCACAGAAGTGCTCAGTGCCTTTCATTACACCAGATCAGTAAACTCTAGCTATGATCTTGTTCTGGTTTTGTCCAGCCCTAATTGTCCTTCCAAACATGGCTATGTGCCAGTTTCATCACAAGTGTTCTAAAAGATTTTAGATCTAATGGTGCAGTATGTCTTCTTTTTCTTTGTTTACCCTGTACAGCAAGCCATTCCTCAACTCAAAATATGGATGTAGGATCTCCTAATCTGTTTCTCCTCCTTCTTTGGCTATATTTTCTTTGACCCTGCTTAATGCATCATCATCCCACTATGGTTTCTTTAAATTTTCATTATTTATCTGCAAATCTACAAGACAGGAACATTTTTGTCAATACACTGATATGAACAGAGTGTAAAGCCTCTTCACCTACAAATAAAGGCATGTGCGTCTATTCTTTCCATTGCAAAAGACAGCTCATGCTAGTGACTTTCTGCTTTTGATTTTGGCAACTCATCTACTCTTAGTAATTTCTGTCACTTTAAGTACCTGCTGCTGAGTCTTGTTTCTGATTAGCCCTGTTTTTTGGCCTTACAAAGAGAAACCAAGGACTCTATTCTGGTTCCCGTTCTTTGGTGAGTTTATTAGTATGGGTCTCTCATTCTGTCTCAAACAGATATTGTTCATTACTTCAGCAGCTGGATTCTTCCAACAAGGTTCTATCTCATGCACTATTGGGTTTTTCCCTTTCAGTTTCTACACTGACTGATAGGTTCATAGGTTCATAGCTTCACAGGTACATACTAGACTATTGGCCCTAGGGCCCATACAAACCTAGACAAAAAGGTACCCTGGCTTTCGCCACCCAAGAAAATTATGTTCCTGTGCCCCTGTCAAGCAGAACCACAGAAGTCAAATCATAGGTTTATAGATAAGTACTAAGTTAACTGCCCTTGCGAGCCATTTTAAGCCTAGCCAGTTATCCCTTGTGAGACTCAAACCCTACACTTTGTGTTTGTAAGGCAAACACCTTAACCATTAGGCCACTCTCACCTTGTAAAATGACCACTGCCAGGATTAGAACACAACCATGTACTCATTCTTCACAATAACCTACGACTAAGCTACCTGAGATGTACCATCAACTGTGGTAGTCTGATTTCTGGTAGCACATAGACCTTTTATCCCTTCCAGCTAAAGCCACATATTTGTTTCTTCACTTTTACCATTCTCTTTGTCAGGATTATGTATTTTTAACAAGTGCAAGGATGCTTCTGTTGCCTCCCCATTTTTACTAGGGGTATATTTAGAACTGTTGTTCTTAGATGCTGTATCAGGTAGCTACCCCCCCCCCCCGCCCATTTTTACCAGTAGTATGTTCTGGCCACGCAGTCTAGCTGTACTCTCTCTCCCCATAATGTCCACAGTGCCTTGACATATTATGACATCATATGTTGAATTAGGTTCCAAAGTTACAAGATGAACTACTTTACCTGAGATAGTCTGAATGTCATCATGTGTTATAGGATATTCCTTCCTGTCTCCACATTCCTCTTATCATTCGTTGTATGCCTACAGACATAAGGTTCCTTAATAATTGTGACATGCTCCCAGAATAAAACTAGCTGCTTCAGTTCCTTTCCACCACCAATATCATGCATTTGTCGACTTACTAGCGGCACTGCAGTTTGTCGCAGTTACTTTATCACATTCCTTTGTTACATTATAATTATTGACATATGCATTAGAAATTACATTTTATAGGCAGACGCTTCACATTTTCATGACCAGCACATTGGTTAGAAATCATATTTGTGTTAGATACCGTATTTCTCATAGTAATTAAATCACTTGTGGCAGCATGCAACATTTTCCCACATCTGAAAAAGAATATTTAGTTGGTGATAGTTTTTGAGTGTTCAGACATCTGCACATACTTGTTCAATTAGGTTTCTCAATTTTAAATACTACTTCATTAGTTAATAACCTTCTATTTAGCATAAACACTTAATTATATTATCTGACATCACTCTAAAAAGCCCATTTCCATAAACTCCTTGGAAGTTACCTTTACAAGCTATCAACAGATAAATTTTTTTTAGTTTTATAGCTAGATAGTTCCACACACATGCACACAAACACACACACACACACACACACACATATATATATATATATATATATATATATATATATATTTTTTTTTTTTACGTGTACATGATAAATTTAGATGTATATGTATATATATATATATATATATATATATATATAGATGTGTGCGCGTCTGTGTGTATATATATATATATATATATATATATATATATATACACACACACACACACATATATATATATATATATATATATATATATATATACACACACACACACACACATATATATATATATATATATATATATATATATATATATATATATGTGTGTGTGTGTGTATATATATATATATATATATATATATATATATATATATATATATAAACAGTTTAGCAGCTCAGTATAGAGGATTAAGGCTATGAGCTTTTATGCTGTACATGTTCCTTCTACTGGCACACCAATCAAGTTAAGAGATGCATGACACACCCCCTCCTCCCAGATATTCGGGTCCCATTCCTGCACCTACCTTCAACCTACCCTCATCTAATTTCTTTTAAATTGTAGCAAACTGTTTTGCTACATTACAGTTTGTACCCTGCCTGCATGGAACATTATAGTGCTCATGTTTTAGTTAAAAAAATTTAATTTAAACTGTACAAGCAGTTTATACTCTGCCTGCATGGAGTACCACAGTGCTCAGGTTTTAGTTTAAACAAAAAAGATTTTTTTTTTTCATTTTAAACTGTAGCAACATGTTTCTTACAATATAGTAAGCAGTTGCTACAGTTTAAACCACATGCAGAGCTCTACAGCGATCAGGTTTGACCACAAATGCAATACTGGCTTTTTTACTTTCCTATGTGCCTGAACCACAGTAGGTTGTTCTCTTTGACCTTCTCTGCAATTGAAGCTACTTAAGCTTCTGCTCTGATGGTCTCATTTCTTCTTCTGTCCCACACTGTGCATCCTGCCAACTGTTTCAGGTACTTCATCTCCATCATGTATAGCTTCCTCAACTGCTCTGGCTTCAGTGCCCAGGTTTCTGAGCCATGCAGTGGTACTGATAGCACCACTGTTTTGTAGACCTTACTTTTCAGTTTCTTTGTCATTCTTCAGTCACGCACTACCCTGATATTCTGTGCCAGTTGCCTGCAGCCCCTCTGATTCTAGCTTTAACCTCCTTAGTCTGATTTTCTCTTCTACTTAACCACCTGTCCCAGAATCTTGAAGCTGCTAACCTTTTCCATTACTTTCCGTTCTATCTCAATTCTCAGCCTCTTCCAATGTTCCCAATTTGCTGCCATTACTACTGTCTTATCTGTGATCAGCTTCATCCCATGTGCCTTCAGTTTTTCATTCCATTCCCCTATCATCTGTTGAAATTATGGTTCGCAGCCTGCACGTAATATCACAACATCTGCATACAACAGCTTTGTTGATCTGTCCCCCCTGACCTATTTGCTAATGAAGTCCATCACCAGTATGAACAGCAGTGAGCTCAGTGATGAACAGTGATGCACACCCTCTTCCACTGGAAACCTCTCTGTGAGTACAAACACTGTTTGTATTTGAGTTATTTGGTCCTTGTACACAGCCTGCACTAATTCTACCAATGTTTCTGGGACTTTGATCAATCACAGGACTGCCCAGATCAGCTTTCTTAGAACCTTGTCATATACTTTCTCTAAAAGAGAATGCCCAGTTGAGCTCTTTCCTCATCTCTAGCTTCTTCTCAACTATTTATCTCACTACAAACATTGGGCCGGTTGTGCTGCATCCTGATCTTAATCTGAACTGCCCATTTCCCATCTTGTTTTCTGCTAGCCTACATAGTCATTCATCATTCACCATCTCCAGAACTTTCATGCAATTTGATCTGTATATAATGCCCACAGCTGTGAATGTCCCTTTTGCTCTTTTACACTAACAATAGTTTGTTTTTTTCTCCAATCATCTAGGGTATGTGTATCTCTCCATACTGCTATACATACCCTCTGGAACCATTTTTACCCTACATCTTGATGACATTGTCATGACCTCATCTGAGCCTGCTGTTTTCCCTGAAATTATTTTCCTAAGTGCTGTTTTTACTTCGTCTAAGGTGGGCTCCTAGGAAATAATTGTGACATTCTTTCATAGTAGGCTGTGTCTTGGGTAGTACAGCTTCTGTGAGGCTTTCTTCATTCAGAAGTTGCTAGAAGTACTCCTTCCATCTGCCTCTGATGCCCTGTGGACTGGTGAGAAGGTTGTTGCTGGCATCCCTTATGAAGAGTGTCTGATGACAATCTACTTTATCTTTTTACCTTTGCCTTGCAACCCGATGGAGTTTATTTGCAAAATTTGCTAAGTCTCTTTCCAGAAGCTGTTAGAGTGCATCTGATGCCTGTTCTTTGCTTTTGCAACTGCTCTCTTAGCCTCTTGCTAGCAAACTATTATTCCTTCTTTGCCTGGTCTGTCTTTTCTATTGCCCACTTTTTCCTACACTCCTTCTTTCTTTTGATGACTTCCCAGACTACTGCATTCCACCACTAACTTTCCTTATGTACCTTATTTCCATACCTGGCTTGGCTGCATATCTGTTCTATAGTCCTCACACATGGTGTTTTGAGGTGCTGAAAAAGAATAGCAACACCTCACACATGATGTTTTGAAGCACTGCCATTCTTCAGCTCCACCTATTTCCTTTTCTTCCTGAGGTGCTAAGCCCGGAGTATTTCCTTCCTTGAACTCTCATGCCTTCTCTCCATTCAACTTCCAGGTCTTCGGCTTAGTCTGTGTTGACTTCAAAGCCTTCTCTGACCACTTGTTGCCACTGAATGTGGCAACTAGTGTTTTATGCTATTGGCCTACTGTTTCACTGGAGATAACATTGCAGTCACTATTGACATAGTGGTTGAGGTCCTCACATACCATGCACAATATACAAGGTTAATTTTTGACCTCCATCCTATGCCTTATTTACAGTTTGCATGTTCTCCCTGTGTCTCTTTGAGGTTTCTCCACCCCCTGCAAAAAACATTGTTTCCAAGTCAAACTCACTCAAGAATAGAGTTGTGGGCAACATCACAGACTCTAGATGGTGCCTATTAGGGGAAGAGTTCTATAGACCAACCACTTTGGGCATCAAATATAGTGTGCAGTATTTTCTAGACAGGAGAACATGGATCACAGACTGTGCACTGTGGCAGGGCTAGCCACTCAAGAATGTAAAAATTTTCTCCAGATGATCTGGTCATGTTTATTAATGCTGCCAAAAATGGGCATAGGTATTTGATGGTGATAAGTAAGTTGAGGACCCAACCTAGTCTGCCCCATGCCATGGACTGCCCACCAGTGCTCTCTTGTCCAGCTTGGGTTACCTGGGATAACTCTGTTGAGTGAACGCTAGATTTAAAACCAATCAACATATCAAACATGAACTAAGGATTGCTACAATCAATATAGGTTCACTGACAGGTTGCAACTTGGAAGTGTATGACATGATGGTAAGGAGGAGGCTGGACATCATCTGTATCCAGGAGACAAAACGGAAGGGCAGTGCAGCAAAGCCGTGAGGCTTGGAATCCAGAGTCTACTACTCAGGGGAACAGTAGAGTAAAAATTATGTGGGACTTGTGGTAAGGGAGAGTCTTAAAAAGACAATCAGGGATCTTATCAGAATTAGTGATAAGACCCATGGCAGTCAGACTTCAGTATAGGGATAGGGCAGTATCCATAATCTCAGCCTATGATAGGGCAGTATCCATAATCTCAGCCTATGATAGGGCAGTATCCATAATCTCAGCCTATGATAGTTCAGTATCCATAATCTCAGCCTATGATAGGGCAGTATCCATAATCTCAGCCTATGCCACACAGCAGGGTTGTAATAGCAAGGAAAAGAGTGCATTCAGGCAGCAGTTGCAGGACCTACCAGATAAATCTGGACATTATGAATTGGTGTTGATAATGAGGGACCTAAATGCACATATCAGGACAGACAGAACAGGAAATAAGGACTGCCTGGGTCTACATGGGTGGGATAAGAAGAATAAAGGAGAGGTCATTCTAGACCTCTGTCTGGCAAATGGCTTGATGGTGGCCAACACATGGTTCAGCAAGAAAGACAGTCACAAGATCACATACAAGAGTAGCCAACACATAACTGAAGTAGACTTCCTCGTAGTAAGGAAAGCAGACTGGTGTGGAATCAGGTCAAATGTGAGGGAAATATCTGTTCAAGTACCAACGTCTCTCACTTCCTTCTCATTTTAAAGTGTTGCTTTTCTATATTATAAATTGGAGATGTTAGTTGTTTACTGAATGTGACAATGTTGCACTTTTTAGCACTGAGTTTGAGACTACTTTTTGTACACCAGCAATTTCTTAGTGTAAGCTCCTTTGGAGTACCTGTATATCACAGAGGGTTTTGATGACTCCAAGCTTACAATCTTCCACAAACTTTGTTAACCAAAGACCCTTGTTTGATATTTGGAGGTCTGGGAAGTAGATAATGTATAGCAGAGGTCCCAGAACAGATCCCTGAGGGACTCCACTCATCACCTTTGTGCTCTGAAAGAATGCACCCCCTACTGTTACTGTATGAGTCCTGCCCCTAAGCCAGTTGGCTAGCCACCTAACCACATACAGGTCAATTTGGAATCCATTAGCTTATTTATTATATTTGCATGTGGTCTGGCATCAAATGCCTTGGTAAGGTCAAGGTACTCTGGATGGACAGCTTGTTAGAGCTTCTCTTTATAGGTTCATAGGTTCATACTAGGCTATCTGCCCAAGGGCATTTATAAGCCTAGTTTGAATAAAAACTATGCCTATCATTTTTCTGTGCCTCTGTCAAGCAGTGACACTGAAGTAATCCCTGGGGTATATCTGCGATCTCCCATCCATTGGTCAAGATTCCTCTTGAACAAGGCCAGCGAGGTGCTCTGCCTCACATGCACCGGGATCCTGTTCCACAGCATAGGGAGTCTCTGGGTGATGAATCTGTCCCTCCAGCACGTTTTATTTATAACCGTGTCAAGGTTTAAGTCTCCCGTCCTTGTGGTTCTGAGGGATCTAGATTTTTTGAGGTGAAGCATATTCATCAAATCTGGGTTTGACATGGCCTTATATGTCAGGCACAGGTCACCTCTGAGCAAGCGGTATGAGACTGAATAGAGCTGGAGTTCTTTCAGTCGTGCAGCATAAGACATATTTTTGAGACCCTTTATCCTTTTGGTGAGGAACTTTTGGGGCCTTTCAAGCTGCAGCAGGTGTCTGGTCAGATACATTCCAACGGGCATTGTACTCAATCATAGGTCTAATGAGTGATGAGTACAGGGATGACCTCCCTTGATCTAGATGTGAATCCCTTCATGATCAGGTGGGCGATATAGAAGGTTTTCCTAACTACTTTAGCAACATGAGTGTCAAACGAAGGCTACTGTCAACTTGGGTCCCCAGATCCCTGATTACTTTTCTGTGCTCAGTGGATTGCCACCTATATGGTAGCTAGGGGCACCTTGTTTCTGGAGGATATCTGTGTCAGATGTGTTTAGTTTGCAGTCATCTGCAAACTTTGTCAGCCATAACCCTCCTGTGTTTGTACTTCAGAAAAGTAGATGCCGAACAAGAGTGGACCCAGGACTGAGCCCTGTGGGACACCACTTGTGACAGGCTTTGAGTCTGACATGGCTCCAGCAACTCTGACCCTGTGGGTTCTGTCACTTAGCCAGTTTGCAACCCATCTTGTGATGTATGGGTTTAAATTCAAGCTGATGAGTTTTTCGATGATACCTGAGTGGGGTATTGTGTCGAAGGCCTTTGCCAGGTCGAGGTAGGCTGTATGGACTGCCTTTCCTCATCAATGGCCTTGGTGACTGTCTCGAAAAAGTCAACTAAGTTTAAGAGGCAGGATCTGCCTTTGACAAAGCCAAACTGGGTTGGATCCAAAGTCTGCAAGTTCCCTATGTCTTTATTTATGAGTTCCATTATGATCCTCTCCATGGCTTTGCAGATAAGGCTTGTCAAGCTAATGGGCGGTAATTTCCAGGGTCTGTGGAGGCACCGCCTTATGAAGTGGGACCACAGTGGCGCCACTCCTTCTGAGGTGAGGCTAAGATTAAACAGCTGTCCTAACTGTGGGTTTAATTCCTCGTTGAGTTCATGAAGCACACAGCCGGGACACCATCGTCCCATGGATGCTGTGTTTTGCCTTAGTGAGGGCAGTTCTCACCTGGGCGTTGGAGATGTTTGGGGCTACAATCCTCTGGAATAGATATCTCTCCTTTTGGGGAGGGGAGAAGTTTGCACTGAACCTGTCAGCCAGTATGTTAGCAATGTGTGTAGGTTCAGTAATTTTCACATCATTTTGAACTAATTCTGAGCATATCTGGGAGTTTCCTCCTAGGTTTCTAACATAGCTAAAGAAGGCCTTATGATTGTCTTTAGAGTCCTTGGCGATTTTTCTCTCAAAATTTGCCTTGGATGATTTTATGAGAGCTCTTAGTTTTTTACTTATAATGATCAAAGGTGTCTTACCTTTCAAGGATTTTGCTCTATCTTGTAGTAGCTTCCTCCTTTTGTTGTAGAGCTTGTTTATGGCTGGGGTCCACCAGACTGGACGCTTGCCTTTGGTACAAAAGCCAAACTGCTGGGGCTTGAGTCTAAAAAGATTTGTGATATCATAGTTAATCAGGTTAGTTATGATATGTTCCATGCCTCTACATAAAAGATTAATTAGACTGATAGGTCTGTAATTCCTGGGGTCAGTGGTGCAGCCGCACCTGTGTGACAAAGCCCATTGCTAGGCTCAGGTTAGAGAGATTGAGGACTGTGTCCACCAGTGCTTGTTTGGTGCTATTTATTAGGCAAGTGGGTATGTTGTTAGGCCCCATGGATGAGGTGTTCTTCATTTTGGAAAGTACTTTTAGTACTTTCTCATTTGTGATGGTTGATGGTTTCATTTAGTCTGAGATAATTGGGCTTGGAATAGATGTTTAAGGGGTGAAGTTAGCATTAAATGTATTTGCCAGTAGCCTGGCTATGTCTACGGGATCAGAGTAAGTAGTACCATTATGAATAAGCTTGGAGCAATGGTAAGTGTCATTATTTATTTTCGTGACATAACTAAAGGTAAACAACTTAACCACTATGCCAACCTCTCAGGATTATTTGTAGTTGTCTTTGGCTTCTGTATCTAGTCTGAATTCAGAAATTCACCCCGGGGATCACCACTGTGGCTCTGCTCGACAGTGGCACAGGAAAATCATTTTCTTGGGTGGCAAAAGCCTGGGTACCTTTTTGGCTGGGCTTGTATAGGTCCCAGGGCCGATAGCCTGGTACCTACCTATTGGATGCCTTCCTTTTTGATGTATTTTTATTTTCTTATCAAGCTGTTTGATGTTCTCTTTAATTTGGTGGTCTTTTGTTCTGCTATATGTATATGTTTATGAATTTCTGTCTTTTATTAGTTTATTAATGCTTGTGGACCACCACACTTGATTACTTTTAAACTTCTCCATTTGTTTGGAACTAGTTGGGACTGCCAAGCTAATATATTTGTCCAGGTGCGAGTAAAATTTGTCTCCATAAATTTTTCTAGTATCAGCATCATGGGTGATACTGTTATACTCAAGTTTAGAGACTTTATCATAAAATCGCAGGAGATATGTATGTTTGAAATCCCTGAATAATATACTATTTGCTTGTGATAATTTGGAGATTTTAATAGGGAAATTTTACTTGCTTGTAGTGTCACTTGACCATTTTGTAGGATTCCTTGTGGATGGTACATATAAATGCTATGTTTGTTACAGTCAGGTCAAGTATTTTTTTTTCTCCTGTGTGTTTTTTTTTTTTTTTTTTTTTATATAATCTGGTCCAGAGATTTCTTTTTGATACAGTCTAAGAATTTTTACAAATAATCTACATTGATGACATAGGTCCCCCAGTTTATTACTGAGAAGTTAAAATCACCTAGAGCAACAATATTCTTAATTATAAGGAGTTCATCAAGAATATTTGGAAATGCTATATGATTTTCTGGGACATGGGAAGGTACTGTAGCACACTATTGTCTGACAGCTGGTCCTATTTAGTGTGATTTGAAATGTTGATGTTGCTTGTGGGTATATGTTTCAAGGTAACATGGTCTCCAACAAATAAGGGCACACCCACCATGGTTTCCATTATGTCTAACTGAGTGGTACTATCTGGTCCCTTAAACCAGATGTCTTTAAATACACATGCATAGATGTGCTCCTAATACAGGAGGACCTCATGGACAGGCAGTTTGTTGTTTAGACTTTTGTATTAAGTAAAGCCAGCTTGATTTGATCCAGTGGATGGTTTGTTTTGGAAGTTAGGTTTGAAGGCATATTACATGGATTTTGCTTACAATGGCACAATGGGGACAGCAGAAGCTTTCTGTGGTATGTGGAAGCCTTGAAATGAGGGGTGCAAGAATGGTTATCAAAAACTCATCCCATGCTGACACATACTGGCTTCCCCTAGAATAATACCAGGTATTTAACCAATTGTTAAAGCTATTTATCTGCTTTTACATCCCAGCATCATTGTAAGTGATGTAAGGATTTTATTCAATACTATGGGTCTTCCTGCATTTCAGACATGCATGGAGAGCTCTGCTATGTCTCACTACATATCTCTCAGGGTTTTGTATGCCAGTTTGTTTGCAATAACATGGGCCACCACCATGTCATAATCATATTTGTCTGGTTTAAGTGTCCTCAGGGCCCTTGTAACACTGACAGTCTTGGTTGCTAAGAGACAGCTCACAGTTGCTTGCTTTTGTCCAATCACATATAACTAACTATGAAGTCACCAAACACGAATACATTCCTCTTTGTGTTTGTAGATAGCTTTGGTGTAATGGATTTACAGAATATTGTTTCCCAGTGATTTCCAACTGTGTTATCATGAAAATGTTTCATGTAAATTTAAAATGTAAGAGAAGCTAAAATGGACAGAAGCCCGTGCCATACAAAATAGACAAGAGGGGAAAGTCAAAAGATTAAACAATAAAAAGAAATTGTAAAACATTGGGTCAGAGAAAATTTAAGAGCTATAAAAAATAATAAATATTTGCACAGTGCATATTTCTTGGTATAATTATAAGAAAGGACAAATGCCAAAAATCTGTTCATGACAAGGCCATTGAATAGCAAGTCATTTAATGTTTATATTAGTAGAAAAGGCACAGCCTTCAGCTTCAGAGAAATGTTTAAAGGCACTTATTCCTTTGGGGTCCTTGTACCTCTGGCACAAACCCACCATTGGTGAATAGTAAAGACAGATTCCTGGAAGTTACTCTATTGTTCCTGTCACTCACTCAGCACTTTCAGCATACATTTTAAACAACACAGCATATCTCATTACATATCAATGTGCATGAAACGTTCTGGGTTATTTTTGCTAAGAGAAGCCCAACTGGGAACATTCCTGAATTACTCAAGCTCTTTCTTGTCTAACTCTGTGACATAACACACTCATGTATAAACTTATTTGCAAACGGTCACCTAAACTGGGCTCATGTGCTGCTAGCACTGATTGCAATGAAACAGGCAAATATAAGCAAATCATTTCTCTTAAATGAGTGCTTTCACTATGCAGCCTACAGTTTTCCCCTTATGAAAATGCCACTAGCAATGTCTAATTAAACATGTGCACTGCATTGTCTGGGTTACTCCTGTCTTCCACCACCTCTTGACAGTGCTACCATATGTAGCACCTAGGGAAAATAATATTCTTAAATATATTTTATAACTGATTTAGTGATTTAGTGATAAAGCAGCTGTCAGTAACTGGATAGGTGGTCACACAGCCCTCAGTCTTTTACCACAATAATCAGGGAAAATGCAACTGTGTATATGGTACAGAGCACACTAATGACTCCCTAGGTAACTCCAGATCAGTCAGCATCCCAGGCACAGGAAAATCCAGCTAGAGAAGGATGGGAATGAGTAACCAATATTGTCCCTCCATACTAGAAAAGAGTTTAAGTCATTCCTGCTGCAAGTCACACCACAGATGTGTGTTCAATGCACAGGCATCAGGACTTTGGGCACACATTTGCAAATAACTCAATCTCCATGCACAGACATCAGAATGTTGGACACAGGCTGACAAAGAATTGCATTTCCATGCATAGACATCAGAACTTTGTGCACAGGCTTACAGAGAACTGTATCTCCATGCATAGACATCAGGACTATGGGCACAGGCTTACAGAGAACTGCATCTCCATTCACAGACATCAGGACTTTGGGAACAGGCTTACAGAGAACTGCATCTCCATGCACAGACATCAGGACTTTGGGCACAGGCTTACACAGAACTGCATCTCCATGCACAGACATCAGGACTTTCAGCATAGGCTAACAGAGAACTGAATCTCCATGCACAGACATCAGGACTTTGGGCACAGGCTTACAGAGAACTGCATCATCTCATACCAGGCACAGCATGTATGCAGAACTATACACTCACTTTGGGCCTAGAGTAGTAGGCAGCACACTATAGCTGTCAGCCAGCAGCCGGAGAGGGTTAAGAGGAGAAAAAAACCTCCTCAGCTGATGACAGCATGGTCCCAGCTCCTGCCTTCCTCACTCATCGGCAATCCCCTGAAGATCAGGATCTAGGAGGAACAAATAGGCCAGTAAAGGATAGGATTCAGAGTTGCAGCAGGACAGATTTTATTATGGGCAGTGCAAAAAATACATGCAAAAATTAAAGACAGAGGAGAGGTGTGGGTGTTGGTATGTCAAACTATATCTGATACCTGCAGTCAATATTTAGTGTTTCTAGCACAGCTGTAAGGCATTTTATTAAGACTAGCATAGTATCCGGCACAAAGGTTGTGTATAAAACCTTGTTATATATATCATGCAAACATTTTTTTCTAGCACTCTGTTGTTCTTGTGTTAATGAAAGCACTGCAGCACTTATTGAAAAAAGAGTAGGAGAAGTTCCAAAGTTCCCTGGTCAAATCCCCCTAGTCAGTAAGTACCACCTTGGGCCTCATCTGAAAAGAGGCCACTGGCGTATTGGGGCTAACATGTTCAGCAAAGTGCAAATAAATAGATATAACACAACAAGTGGGAAGAGTTGTCAGGGAAGAAATGAACTAAAGATGCAATGGATGACATAGAGAATAACTACAGCAAAGTGAAAAGCAGGATAGGGCCAGTGGTGAAAAAGAGTTGTAAAAGCCTTTAGATAATACAGTGAATAACAACTGTTGTTGTAGTAAAAAGGATGGATTATTCACTACTTTATATAAAACAGAATATCAGAAATGAAAATAGTTTTTTTAATCTAGTGTTCATAACATCATAGGAAGTTACTAGGCTATTGGCCCTGAGGCCTTTACAAGCCTAGACAAGAATTTAGCCCATGTTCTGACAAGTCAGCACCCGATGCCCCTGTCTAGCAGGGACACAGGTGGAATCCCAGGGGTGGATTTTCTGTTCTCCATCCAGTTATCCAGGTTGCAATTAAAAAGGTTTAATGAGGTACTCTGCTTGACGCAGAGAGGGAGTCTATTCCAAAGAAGAGGGAGTCTCTGGTACACAAGTCTGTCCCGCCAACAAGTTCTATTGATGTCACAGACCAGGTTGAGGTCACGCATGTGGGTCACTCGAGTGGAGCTTGACTTGCGGATATGCAGCAGTCTCATCAAGGTGGGGTCTGAGATTGCTTTGTATGCCAGACAGAGGTCACTTCTGAGGAGTCTGTAGGAGACTGAGTAGAGGGAAAGGGCTTTTTGCCTATCTATGTAGGGTAGATATTTGAGGCCCTGGATTCTCCTGGTGGGGAACTTCTGTGGGCTCTCCAGCTGCTGCATGTGCTTTGTGAGGTACATGTCGAAATGGGCATTGTACTCAATAATGGGTCTTATAAGGGAAGAATACAGGGATGTTATGAACTCCTTGTCCCTGGATGAGATACCCTTACTAATGAGTTGGGCCATGTAGATGTTTTATTATTCTATTAATGAATTTAATTTTTGCCTTGACTTTGCCAAAGACCAATAAACACAAGTATCTCTTTTCAGGGTGATTTATGAACTTTAACTGGGCCATACTGGATCCCATTGTCATATTCGGGATCAAATGAATTCTCAGTGTGTTTTTGAGGCTTGAGAGAGTTTCAGTCTTACAAATTCTGTAAAGCTGTGAACCAGTCCTGGAAGAAAAGAATCAGGGTTCTGACTATAGCACATAAACTGGATGCACATTCTTATAACAGAATGTGGTAGATCTGTTCATCAGTTATTATGACTTCTTGCTTCCAGTAGTATACTCACTGAGTTGGATATAGGCAAATGTCTTTTACATGAAATCTTATTTTTGCTATATAAAAAAAGTAAATATTCTTGCCACATGCTTGAATGCACTCTTGAGAAGCATAGCCATGACTAGCAAATCAATTGAGTTAATGATGATTTCAAGCCTTTGGGCAGCTCCCATGGCTTGTATCACATATAGTCATAATACTTGCCACAGATGGGAATATGACATCCAACATCTTTAAATTTCTGTAGACCCAGTTAACTTGCATGCTGAGAAGACTGCCACCTCCTCTCACTCAGCTTCCTTTTCAAACTCTCTGAATGGCCTGCATTGGCCCTCTTCTCCATGAAACAGAACACAGGACCCTCCATCTTATATGGCATAAGGACCACTACATTCAACATGTTACAGTCATTCAAAAGTAACTGTTCCCACTGCACCTTAATTACTATCTATATAGCTAATTCACAAACTTTGTTACAGCAGTTACATTCTTCTAGTGTCTCATCCTTCAACATATATTTAAAACATGTAGATCAGAAGATACACTGGAGCCAAATGGAATCAGTAAACTGACTGACTCTGCTCAAGATCAGTTAGAGCCAAAGGCTTAGCCCCTAGTGAGGTCTATTGGCCTTTGCACTTAAGGACCACTATGTACTACTTCTTTTATTTCCTCATTTTAAAAATGCCCCCCCCCCCCATGTTTGAATGCCACACTTCACTCGAGACATACTGGCAAAGGAAATGACGAATTTTTCTGTTTTTGACATTCTCCATTTCTTCTTCTCCATTACTGCTAGCCATTTTTAACTCTAAAGAAGTCTCACGGAGTTGTAGAAAGTAAACGGGTGTTGGAAGTGCCTAGTAATAATGCCCTTTGTATTTTTTTCAATTTTTGGTGTTGCTACTCAATGAACCACCCACGAACTATCTCCTTTGACTCGTTTCACCAGGAAGCACCTCCAACTAATTATTTATGCAACCGATCATTTCAGCATCCAATAAAACGCTGATGCAGAGCTTCTTTCAGAACTATTCTACTCCGAGTAGTTGCTTGATATATTTATTTCTATGAAGGATTACTTTGGTTGCCAGATCGTTGCTGAGCCAGTGTTCTTTTCCAAACTTAATACAGGTATGCACAATCACTGTCTTTTTGATCTTCAAGATATAGCGTGTTCTTTTTGCTTATAGCCACTGCTGCCAATGGATCATATTTGCATTGCTTTGTGCTGCTGACTGTACATGTGATGAATAAACTGTATTTATTTTACTCTGCAGAATGTTCAGATTTTTACCTCAAATTTTTGGTCTATTCCTCATAAAAGTTTCAGTTTTCTGACAAATCAGTGGTAAGATCTGAAGACTGAAGTCACTAAACCACGACATACATTTGAGATGTTCATCATGTTACCCTGCTGCAGTCATCACACTTGGGTTATCCTGCCGTCAGGCGGTCCCGCAGTCGGCCCGAATTCCAAAGTCTCGGTCCAGCGTCAGTTGCTGTCGTTCTTCCCTGACATCAGTGCACCAGGGGTATATAAGAGGTATCCAACACCATTTTCTTCAGTCTTTCTTGCCACGCGGTGCCCGAAGCAGAAGCAGTTTGCAAGTGCCGGTCGGCCGACTCCTGAGATTTTCGATTTTGAATTTCAGTCCGAAGTCTTCAATAAAGCTAAGTACCCCGTTGGGGAACATTTTCTTACCTCAGTCCGATGTCAGAAAAATTTAACAATTGCATTTCTTGTGGGAAACAAATACCTCATAAGGACTTCCATTCCTATTGTATTAGTTGCCTAGGACCAGATCACGACGTCACAGGTTGTCGGTTTTGCGCTAGGTTTAATAGACGCACTATCAAATGCTGTTTTGACTTTGCACAGCATTATTTTGGTAGGAAATTTAATTATATCATGCTGTTGGAGCAGCCAACGACCGCAATTCATAAAAAATGCAAGGATAAGGACAGGCAGCCTAGGAATAAGCCAGACCCCGAGGCCTCAGCTGGGCCTGTCGCCAGTTCTCCGGATTTCAGTGAGGTGCCTACACAGCCCCTGATGACCGCAGAAAACTGGAACCCCAGACAGCTGCCGACTCCCAAGCGGAGTCTGCTAGGCCGATGCAGCCATCTACCAACACCGGAGCAGAATTAGACACCAGTACAGAGGAAACACCTTCGGTTGCAGAAGGTGTCTTCAGACTGACTACACTCACCATTAAATCTTATGCTAAGCTTAAAACCCCCTTAAAGCCTAAGAAAACTGTTCATCAGTCTACAGGTCAAGGCCCCATGCCTAAGAAACAGATGCTTAAGATGGCTGAAGATTTAATTACCCTTATCAGGGGTTCCCATCCCCCTCCTGATAAAAGACCAAGACAAGAGGAGGATTATGCATCCTGTGACCAGGTTTCTCTCTCCTCAGACACTTCTGAGGAACAGGATTACACTTTTCTACCTTATGAGGATTCTGATGCTGAAGACTCTATTCCCTCAGCATCTCCCTCTGAAGACTACTCCTTTGGGGAAACATTACATACCATGAGGGAACATTTCCACTGGGAAGGCCAGGATTACTCAGATTCTAAGAAAAGGCTCCGAGAGTTCCTTTTATTACCCCAGCACAGACATCTTGCTATCCCTCCTGTTTTAGATATTGTGGATGATGTCTACTTGGAGTCTAGTTTAAATCCAGACTCTCTACCTCCTGCTCCAGCCAAACCAGACAGATACTACAGAGTACCTGACTCACACAAATTCCTTTATAAAAGCCCTATAGCTGACCCAGAAACCATATCCCAGGGTCCTAAGTGTGCCAAAGCGTCTATGGCTAAAAATCCTGTGCCCTCTGAAAGAGATTCCAGAGCCCTAGATAGATGGGGAAAGAAAATATACACCTTTGCAACTCTGGCTATGAGAGCATTAAATTGCCAGTTTCACATGTTGAAATATCAACAATTTCTGATGTCACAGTTAAAACAAAACATGAGCACACATTCAGAACAGCCTGAATTCAAGGAAATGCAGGATCTGTGGCATGCAGCTGAACAGGTGGGCAAGCATACTTTACAATGCAGATTTGATTCATTGGAAGCATCCTGTAGAGCAGCTGTTACTGGCTCTGTCATTCGTAGACATGCTTGGTTAAAAGAACAAACCCTCCCTGACCATGTTAAAGCAAAATTATTGGATGCACCTTTACAGCAGGATGTATTATTTGGTGTCAAAGCAGAAGAGGTTTTAAAGAAAATGGAGGATAAGGCTAAATCTATGCAAAAGGTCAAGGATTTCTTGCAGATACAACCCCCTCACTTCAGCAGAAATTGGCCAACAAAAAATTGGTCCTTTCCAGCTTCAGACAGATCACAGAGGGGCAAATATAGATGCCCTAGGGGCAGAGGTCAGTCACAGGGCCCTTACAAACCTCGCCAATGGGGTACTGCTACCCAGAAAGGAGGAGAAGACAGGCCCCAAGCTAGCAGAAGACAAACACAATGACTCTATTCTCAAACTACCAAACAAATCTCTCCTGGCAACACCCTTGGGAGGAAAACTAGCATTTTTTGCAGACAACTGGCACATCATCACAAAAGACAAATGGGTTCTAAACATTGTCTCTCAAGGATATAGATTCCACTTTCATACCTTACCAAGGATCAAAGGAATGCCAAACCTGCCACCAAATCAATGGGCAGAGGCACAAAAACAAATTACAGCCCTCATGAACATGAGAGCCATTCAACAGGTACCTACACAGGAGCAAGGACAAGGATTTTACTCAAGACTCTTCCTAGTTCCAAGAAAGGACAAAGCATGGAGACCCATTCTGGATCTTTCAAATCTGAACACCTACCTACAAGTGCCAAAATTCAAGATGCTAACACTACAGCAGCTTCTTCCCATGCTGGGCAAGAATGCTTGGCTAGTCACTTTGGACCTCAAGGAGGCATACCTGCATGTCCCTATCAGACAAAATTGCAGAAGATACCTCCGCTTCATTGCAGGTTCAATGCATTATCAATTCTCTGCACTGCTCTTTGGCTTATCTGCTGCGCCCAGGGTCTTCACAAAATGCCTGGCACCTGTAATTGCATACTGCAGACAAAGAGGAATTCAAATATACCCATACCTGGACGACTGTCTTATTCAGGCAGAAAGCAAGGACATTCTTTTACAGCATCTGGCATTGTTAAAACACCTTCTAAGTTGCCTAGGGTACACAGTAAATGAAAAGAAATCAAAACTAGTGCCCTCACAAAACATAATATTCCTGGGTGCCAGCTTGAATACAACGGCCCATATGGCTTATCTCATGCCAGACAAACAATGACAGCTGTTTCAATATTTCAAAATAATGGCAACAAAGACCCAACTCCCTGCAAGAAAAATTCTGCAGGTCTTGGGATTCATGGCATCTTGCATACTACTAATACCATTTGCAAAACTGCATATGAGGAAATTAAAATGGTACCTGAAAAGTGTATGGATTCAGCACAGCCACAGCTTGGAAACAATGATTCCACTCATTCCCTGCCTTCAACAGGAGTTTCTATGGTGGGCACAGGCATGTCACCTCAACAAGGGTCAGCCTTTCACCTTACCCACAGCCAGGCAAACTATGACAACGGATGCATCGGACTATGGCTGGGGAGCACACATGGCGGGACAGTGCATTCAGGGCAAATGGACTACAGATCAGAGACACCTGCATATCAATCAAAAAGAAATGCTAGCAGTGCAGAATGCCCTAACAACTTTCAAGGACCTTCTACACCCAGGACTACTACTAATAAGGACAGACAACACCACAGTTATGTGGTACATAAACAAGCAAGGGGGCACACATTCCTACACTCTATGCAGGCAAGCAATGACCTTGTGGAACACTGCAATGGCTTACCAGGTTCAATTACAAGCACAATTCCTGCCAGGAAAGAAAAACACATTGGCAGACGACCTAAGCAGAAACATCATGGATCCACACGAATGGAAACTAGATCCACAAGTATTTGCAATGATAGCTCAAAGATGGGGATGCCCAGACATAGATCTGTTTGCAAGCCCCCACAACCACCAACTTCAAAAATTTTGCACAAGAACCTTCCATCCACTAGCTTGGAAAGTGGACACCCTCTCATTCAGTTAGAAAACATTAACAGTGTATGCCTTCCCTCCACTGCCTCTTCTAACAAAGGTACTGCTGAAAGTCAGATTAGAAAGGCCACAAATGATTCTTGTTGCACCAGACTGGCCATGCCAACATTGGTATCCAATTTTAAGGAACATGGCCCAGGGCCCACCATGGATTTTGCCACAAATTCCTCACCTGCTCACCCAGCGAGACAATCTGATGCTACACAGCCAGCTCAAGATTTTAAACCTGTCTGCATGGCAAATTACCTAAACAACCAGCCAACACATTTATCCAAAGCTGTTATGGATGACATTCTGGAGGCCAGGAGGCCCAGCGCCAGAAAAGCCTATTCAGACAAATAGAAAAGTTTTTGTGCCTGGAACCAGGCTAAAGGCCTAAATCCCCTGGAGCCGAACATTCCTCAGATTCTACAATATTTAACTGAGATGTTACAAAAAGGACTTTCCTTTTCATCTATTAAGACCCACGCCTCAGCAATTTCAGCTCATTATAGCACGGATCCTCCTTTATTTTCACATCCACTCCTAAGACAGTACCTCAGAGGGGCTAAGAACTTAAGACCACCAAGGAGAGCTCCAACACCTACTTGGGATCTCAGCTTTGTCCTGGAAAAGCTTACACTGCCACCCTTTGAGCCAGCTTTTTCAACTGATTTAAAATTTCTTTCATGGAAAACTGCCCTACTTCTAGCAATAACCTCAGCTAGAAGAGTCTCAGAGCTACAGGCACTAATGGCAGTGGAACCATTCCTCATTTTTCATCAAGACAGAGTTTCTCTATGAACTAATCCTTCCTTTATGCCAAAGGTGGTATCCAGTGTGGCCTTAAACCAAACCATTCACTTGCCCACCTTCTTCCCAAATCCCCAGAACAAAGGAGAAAGACTCCTGCACTCTTTGGACATTCACAGGCAATTATGTTACTACTTGGATAAAACTAAGGCTTTCAGAAAAACTGACCAGCTCTTTGTAGCCTATGCCACAGGATCACAAGGAAAAGCTATCTCAAAACAGACCATTTCTAAATGGATGGGACATTGCATACATTTCTGCTACACACATCATGGGAAACCAGTACCTGCTAACATTAGGTCCCACTCCACCAGAGCTACAGCTACATCAGCAGCCTTTCTCAGGGGAGTGCCAACCAAGGATATTCTGGAAGCTGCTACTTGGAGTTCAGTGCACACCTTCACCAAACACTATCACTTACCTCTTTACTCTAAGACTAGAGCTGGTTTTGCCACTGCAGTTTTGCAGGGCCTACTAGCTTCTTCTAACCCTGTTTGACTCCACCTCCCCTCCTTAGCTTTGGGATTCAACCCAAGTGTGATGACTGCAGCAGGGTAACATGATGAACATAGTACAGTTTTGTACCTACCATAAATGTAGATGTTTGAGTGTTCACCCTGCTGCAGTCCAGGTTACCCTCCCTCCATCCTCTCTGAACTAGCTGAACTTATCTCTATCACTTTATCCTATTCTACCTCTGTGGTGTATTTGCTTGTACCTAAGGGTTTTGTTATATTTTTATATAGCCATATGTACATATATATATATATATATATACATACATATACATATTTTGCCTACCTTTTGGGGGCACCTGACATCTGGGGCAAGAAAAACTGAAGAAAATGGCATTGTATGCCTCTTATATACCCCTGGCGCACTGACGTCAGGGAAGAAGCGACAGCAACCGATGTCGGACCGAGATTTTGGAATTCAGGGCAACTGCGGGACCGCCTGACGGCAGGATAACCCAAGTGTGATGACTGCAGCAGGGTGAACACTGGAACATCTACATTTATGGTAGGTACAAAACTTGCTCTCTATTTTACTTCGTGGTTTACTTGTTGGTGCTTTTTAGCCATGACCACCGACGTAGAGGCGTTCAATCCAGCGGTTACACCATGCCTGCTACAGGATAGAGAACAGGAACTTCCCGTCATGCGGGCGGAATTTAACCAAGTGCTTGGTATGTTAGTCGAGCTGAAAGGTCTGCTTAAATCACAGCAAAAGGATATTTCCAAAGCATCTTATTCCGACATTGTAAGCACCCAATCAACCCAGCAATCTGCCAATGTGGATGCAGACTGCAGGAGGGTTTCTTCGGAAGTACTGAATGGGAACCAAGTGACCCAGGAGAACGGAAAGATTCCCAATAACCGAAACAACAATGAGGCACGCCTGAAAAGAACTAGGGACAAAACAAAAGACTTTGATTTTGCCAATTGGGCGAATCAATCTTTCAATTTTAACAAAGGTACTGTAAACCATACTGGCTCTGTCTCTATCGAATCAGACTTTGATGCATTTAAAAGTAAATTGTACGCTTTGAAAAGTAATCAATGTGAAATAGATTATCTACGAGAATGTGTCAGGGTCAAACGTATCCCAAAAGGGCTACGTTTTTTTAAATTTCCTAATTTTGTGAAACAAGGCACTGCACATTATAAACAACTATGCGACATATTTGACAAAGCAGGTTTGGAAGTTATTAAAGTAATGGTAGAAGAATATGAGAATAAGGCGAGGGTATTTACTGATGAATTAAATAGTTTGCATCACACAGTCACCTCAGACAATGATTTTGGCATGGTTAAGTATGACTATGACAAGGTCTTCGACGAGGTAGACCAATTTTGTTCAAAAATTATGACCAGGAAGATTAGGAAACTTGAAAGGGACATGCACGAGTACAGGGAGGAATTAGCATACCCCTGTTATAACAAATCAGCAAGTACTATTAGATTTAATAGCACAGTGGACAATGGGGCAGATGAAGTTTTCCAGCGTAATTACAATGAAGCTCCTCGCAGGTGTGAGCGTTTGGCTGAGAAGGATAAAAGGGAACGCAACCAGGATTTTCACTATCCCCCGGGCAGAACCGGGGGGTGGGGTTACAAACCACAGAGAACGGGGCTGAGGTGGAACAACAAATAACACCAGACAAACATACTGATTTGTCTCCTATAATATCTGTAGTGTTTAATCCTGCCACATTGTCCAACTATATTGCAAGTGATAATAGCATCACAGTAACTGAGAAAAGCAACTGTAAGGTTTTCAGAATGAATAATTTTAGCATATATAATTACACCGAAGCTTTAATAGATGAAACAGCTTTTAAAATCTTCACAAAGGGTTTTCACTTTGTGCCCTCTAGTAGGGTGAACTTAGCATGTCTACTGGTGGACCTTAAACTGTTTACCAGGGGATTGAATTTGAAACACTTTTTTAAAGATAAAGCATGTGTTTCCACAGGGCTTAATAGAAAAAGTACTTTTAACCCTCCCATGGCACAACCCCTCAAGTTATATGAAGAACTAGTTGAGCAAGAATTACGAAATAAGTTCCTTTATTCCACAGTGGTGCAACAATCCAACACAAGCATGCAAGAACTTGATTACATCTCTATGCTATCCAAGGAACATATTAGGGTAATGAAGCCAGATAAGGGGGGTGGGGTCGTACTCATGTACGACCGTAACTATGAGGAAAGCATGCATAATATGCTACATGATGAAAACCAGTACTGTTTGACATCCCATAATGAATATAATATTGCCTTAGCCAAGATAAAATATACACTTTATGACCATCTTTTACAAGGGGCTATCAATGAGAAACTCTACAACTTTTTGGTAGTCAACAAACCCAGGTTTCCTATTATTTTTGGAATCCCCAAAACCCATAAGGGCACTGATCCCCTCTTATTTAGACCTATTGTTTCCGGCGCAGGTGGGGTAACGGAACCCATAGCTAAATTTATTGATTATATTACCAAACAATATACCCCGGCCATGACCCATGTAGTTAAGGATTCCTGGGAATTTCTTAAGAATTTTCCAAAAGAAAAATGTCACACATCTTCCCTGATGGTCACTGTGGACATCAAGGATTTATTCCCTAGCATTCCCCATACCACAGGTGTTTAGTGGTTCACCGACTTTCTCAAAAATGAAACCAGGTTGAGTAGCAACTTTATAAATTTAACAACTGAAATGTTGAACACTGTTTTGGGCAACAGCTACGTGTTCTTTAACGGCGAGCTGTTCAAGCAATTAAAAGGGGTTGCCATGGGCGCCTCCTGCGCCACTGTCTATGCGAATGCAGTATTACATAGATGGGAGCAAGCATACATTTTTCAATCTGCCTGGACCCAATATATTACTTTTTATTGCAGATACCTGGATGATATCTGCATTATTTGGGATGGCACCAGGGAACAACTCTTGATTTTTTTGCAATATATTAATTCAACCACTGATTTCCTAACTTTTACACATGAGATTAGTGAGAACGAACTTCATTATTTGGACGTAACAATTTTCAGGGACCCCCAGTCATTAGAGTTGCATTCTAAGGTCTATAGGAAACCCTCTTTCTCGAACTCCCTACTAAATTACAACAGTCAGCACCCTTTCCACCAAAAGAAAGGAATACTGAAGGGGCAACTCATTAGAGCTTCCCGTATGAGCAGTAGGCTGACCGACTTTATTGATGAAGCAAGTAATTTAAGTGTGATGTTTACTGAAAGGGGTTATCCAAATGACTTAGTTAAGAATCTCATTAATGAGATTCTAACTAAAAGGGATTCATTATATACACCATTATTGGGGGACAAGCAAACTAGCATCCCTAGTTCCAGAGTACCAAGTCTGCACACAGTGGAAAATGTTGGTAATTTCATTTACACTTTTTCGGAGAATTCCAAAGAAATAGAAAATACTGTTTCCAAGTTCTGGTTTGTTTTAGAAACCAATGAAGAGTTCAAGCATATTATCCCCAAGAAACCGACATTTGTCAGGAAAAGGGGACGTAACTTAAAAGAGATATTTGAGAAAAGATCTAATACAGTTTACACGACAACACGACAAAAGAACGGCACTTATAAATGTGGTGCTTGTAAACAATGCTCTTTCATGATTGACAATCACCACATTTATTTGAAAGCACGTCAAACTAATTTAAAACCCCATGGACACTTTACTTGCAACACAAAAGGGGTGGTTTACATTGGTTACTGTACCACCTGTGGTGGTTTCTATATAGGAAAAACCGAAAGGGAGCTCAGAAAGAGAGTATATGAACACACTTACGAGATAGGGAAAATGAAGGAAAGCAATGCATTTTTTAAGCATTCACTTGAATGCCCTAATTATAAGCTTGTTTTCATGGTACTTGAACAGGTAAACCCCAATATTAGAGGAGGGGATTGGGAATCTACCTTGGAATACAGGGAGTTAATCTGGCAGCTTAGGCTTGATGCTGGAAAAGCTCCGGGACCCAATGACATGCTGAGCATAGGCCCAGTACTCAAGCTTAGAAGAGCCAGGTTGTAACTAAATAAACTTCCCCTACACAGTTAGAAATCCTACTCATAGACTACATTTATATTGTCTACATGTCCAACATCTGTAATAGAACAAACTTGATGCAAACTCATCCCCCCTTCTTTAATATTTTTTATTTTTATTTTTTTAATATTTTTTTTATATTTTTTACGATTACTATACTAAATATGAGGCAAAGTCATGGTATACACATAATAATTTTTGCACGCATAGTTGTTTTTGTCATGTTTTACTAGTATTGTCAAAGTTTTAAAATACATTTTTCACCCATGCAGCCTTACTTCACCTATAACAGGTGCTACCAATCTTTTATCAAAGAAAAATAGGAGCATGTGATCAATTAGCAAATGCTATTTAAAAGGCTGTTTTTTTATTTGTATTTTATTTCAACTTGATAAAGCCTGGAATAGTCCAGGCGAAAGCGCTTGTCTTAACCTCTGTGTTTTAACTTCTGTACAAGAGCCGTTGTGTGAATAAAGATTCGTTTTTTATTCCGTATACCACTGGAATTATTGGAATTATTGTCTCTACGGGTGATCTGGGACTTTGTTCTTCAGTTGCTCTCTATTTTACTTCGTGGTTTACTTGTAGGTACAAAACTGTACTTTTTGGACTTCAAATCCTTCAGAAATTAAATTCTAACACAAACCCTGTTTGTCTAACAAATTTCTAAGTTTTATAATAGCAATATTTAAAATCTGTCCCTATTTTTGTGTCTTTGTCTACCCATTTTGTTTGGATTTGCCCTGATTTTTTGCACTAAGAGGTTGTGAGGTATGAATTCTGTTTTTAAAGTAGCGGTCTGTTTAAAAGTATGAAGCCATTAACAAATGCTGAAGCTGATGTCTGTCTTAGGCTGGCCAATGTTCGTTTTAGCTCAGACTAACTTCTGAATGTGGACCTTATCTGTACAATATAGCTACAGTGAATGTAGGTTGCAGAGAAGTACTATGAAACAAAATTTATTAAAAAAAAACATTATTTGGTAAGACAGATAAAACATACTTAGTAAGTTTATAACTTTGGTTTTCCCCTAGCTGCCCTTCTTACCAGTAAAATAGGATTGCGTGAAAGTAGTTTTGCAAAGTAATTAATTGCAGTGCTTCATCTGTTTGAGGCTGTAGATTATATTCAGAGTAAATATCGAGCTAGGACTTGTGAAAGGATATTGGACAGGTGGCAACTGCTTTATCCTTGTCTCACCACCCAAAAATTGAAGTCTTGAACTTGGCCTGTTTGTATCCCTGTTTACCATGTGGAGATTATTTTTTGCTGTGCACAGTATGTTCTGGAAAGGCTACATGCTAGAAAAAAAAAAACCCATTATGTCCCCTATCTGATGCAGCTAAGTGATTGCCTCTAACATAAGAATTCTTTAGCACACTTGGAAGGGATCAGTAACAGGAGGTTTGATGGCAGCTGATTTTTTATGGAGCTACAAAAGATGAAAAGGAGACAGCCCTACACAGTCACTTAGGTTAAAAAGTTTCTGAAGGTTTACTGATGCTTTACAGGGCTTAACTGATAAAAATATTGAGTTGAAGGAACAATCAGTGGCAATGGAAGTGAAAATGGATTGCATGGAAGCTCATCTTGTTGACCATGAGTACAGAGCTGCATTGATGAGGATCCATCTAACTGGAGTACTGGAATTTTGTGAAAGGAGGAATTGTATGGCTTTTGTTTCCCAGCAGTGTGGTCTAAAATATCAGTAGACCAGATAAAAGTGGAATGGAGCACAGCGCCCCTTGGCAGTGTGCTGTGAATGTAAAAAGACTGATCATTATAAATCACTTCATTATAAATCTTGAGAAAGCATGAAAGACAGGATTCAGTCAGCTATCTGAAACCATGATAGAGATTTGTTTTGTTTGTTTTTTTTTGCTGAGGGGTGCTCAGGTGTATATTGGACTGAATTATTCCCTCCAGTTGAACATTACACAGGTTTTACCAGCTGCTAAGATATGTATACAAAGGGGATTTTAGTTTGTGATTCTTTACCCTCCTACCCTTACGAAATTATTTAAGAACAGACCAAAAACATAGAAAAATATAGAAGAAGCCCAAAAAGAAGTTAAGTAAGTGGTAGCAGCAGTGTTTTGAATGGAAAGGAGACAGGACATGGAAAGTGATCACATGTACAGAGAGGATGACCAGATAGATAGATAAGTAAACACACCAGACAAGCAACATAGAGTTGGTGGCTCTTTTTTTTTTCCATTCTCTAGAGAAAAAGAGTAGCGAAAAGAGAGACTGTCCTCATTCCAAGAAACAAAAGTCAGTTTGGCAACTAAAAGATTAGGAGCATAACATTACTGAGTACTAATACACCGGGATGTTTTTCTCTTTTTGTTTTCTCTTCTTCCTGCGTCACTGTTTTGCTTTAGGGCATATAGGTTATGTGGATGAGAAATATGAAGCAAAGAATTTAGGAATTATGTCACTTTTTTATTTTTATTGACTGCTGTTAATGGGTGTTATGTTAATCATGTTTCATGTTTAGCTTACTTACTGGTGATACTGTTGTAGCATGAAAATGTATTTTCTGCAATGAAAGAGATGCAGTTTTACCAGTTTTTGTCGTGTAAATATTATTTTTCTTTTTGATGGTGTGTTTATTGTTATATTGTAATAAAAAGGTTTTGGATTAAAAGTTAAGAATTTGATTGTTTAATTTTAGTTAATGGCTAATGGAGTGGACTCCAAGGATCCTTTTGTATAAATTTGTCAAATATTAGGTATAGTTTTGAAGACCTAGCTAGCAGAAAATCAAAAAAGCTAAATGACAGGACACAAAAAAGGTTTGTATATAATGCCTGAGGGATACAGAGTAGTGACAGTGCAAAGAGGTTTTGTAAAGTAATTGTCCACTGTGTATGATATGGGTGGAAGGGTACCCATAATGATAACACAGAAGGTTATTAAAGGAGTGCAGTTTGTGTTTGGATGCTATATATAGAGAGCAAGGAGAGATGTGCATGTCTAAGGCATTGCCAGAGGCATATCTTGTCTGGGAGAATTAGATTAAACCAACAAGTTCAGATGGCTGGTGCATTCCAAAGTGCTAAGGACAGGAAATCAAGTCAAGAGGCTGAGATAGATCAGATACACATTTGAATGGATCAGATATGTTCAATGACTCTGTCAGATTTTTGCACTTGTTTTGTAATGTGAGTTTTCATGTGTAAAATAAAGTAGTACTTCTGTCATGTTGATCTTTTAAATTGAACATTTGCTACCCAGTGTAAGTGACAATTACTGAGGTAAAACCGAACAGCATTGTTTCAATAGATGGTGACTCTAATGGTATGGTCAGATACTTTATGGTGTAGGGTTTAAAGCTAATGTCCACCAAGGAACTGAAATAAATGATGTATCTTGAAATTCTTGTGTGTGTGTGCGTATGTGTGTGTGTGTGTGTATGTGTGTGTGTGTGTGTGTGTGTGTGTGTGTGTGTGTGTGTGTGTGTGTGTGTGTGTGTGTGTGTGTGTGTGTGAGAGACAGAGAGAGAGAGACCCCGGAAAGATTTGAATAAGATGCCATATTTTCACAGTGCATAGCTCCTATGAAGTGACATAGGAAAAATGTACATCTCTGCTGGTAGTTCAGCTACAGTGGCAGTAGCTTGAGTTGTTGCTTTTTTCTTTCTTTTACCTTTTGAGAGAATTGCAGAATTTATTTTAGTAATAAATCCCTAAGTGAACTATTAAAGCAATTTCCAGTTTGTTTTTAATTATCTGCTAAAAATTGCTTCTAAATTACCTGTTCTTATAAAGTTTGTCAGTCATAGTTCCTTTTCACCACTGTTCCACCCGATGTCTATCACCAAGTCTGAAGTCATTACAACCATTGAGCCATTTAGTCAGGAAAGGGGACGTATGTCATTATAGTAACCAAGGAGAAGACTTAAGTAAGCGACCTAGAACTTGGAAGGGCTTAGTATCTAACTGGGGATATGTGTAGTGATGCTTCATACATGTCTCACACATGCTTCCATTGTATGTGACTTCAAGGCATCTGCTTTATCTCATAGCTCCCAATTGCAGCACCTCTCACTTGTCTCCTCTAGAAGGTGACTGGCTACAGTAAAACACACGCTTCACGACCATTCCCAAAAAGAGACATGTATAATGGATGGTTTACATAACGCTAACAGAAGATTAAAAAAAAGTGAAGTCTGTGGATAGATAGAAGAGGAAGTGGGGAAGATGTGCTCGTCCAATCAAGGTAGTCAAACTAAAATGTGGCCAGAGGAGATGTCTTATTCATACGAAGCTTAGAGCTCAAGGGCAAAGCATGACATTCGGAGAAGTAACAAATCAGAATGCAGATACAAGTCCATGACTTCAGGGGAAACCTATTAATCCACCTAGCAGCACAGATGGGAAACTGAAAAAAACTTGCTGTCTTCTCTCTTTTCCCTTACTAAATATGGTTGTGTCTAATCATGTTTAGTGAGGGGAGGGGGAAGAAAAAATGATAAACCTGACTAAAGCAGGTAACTGAAGTGCTGGCAGTTACAAGTACATGCACATGAGTGTGTATGCGTTTGTGAAAGGGAGTGGTTGTCAGCCTTTTAGCTGAAGAATTAGGGACAAATGCAAAAAATACCTGAGAACAAAGCTCTCTAATCAGAGACAGATTTTAAATGCTGTTAATACATACTTAAATTTGTTGGAATAACATCTGTGACGATTGGGGAGAGATGGGCAAAGGCTGCCAGCCTAGTCAAATATAATTTGATATATAATTCTGGCATTTGTAAATAAATGTAAAATACAGGCTTGGGTTTTTAAATGTAAGAAAACACTGCAAAATGTGAACTTCAAGATTGTGGCAACATTGCCATCTGCTGTAAGGAAAACCAAGCCAAGTATTTCAAATGTGTCTTTTAAAGTTGAAGAGATCTTATGAATCTCTTTATTGTTTTACATGTCGATTCCAGTGTGTCTGGTGAAGATTTCATGCCCATTGTTTTAAGGCTAAAGTTTATGACATTAATTTACATGTGGATGGTGCTTTACTGCTCTGGTTTTTGTTAGAATATACATGTGAAATGTCTTCTATTGTTGTAAGTTTCTGAGCAGGTGTTAGATTGCTAAATAATGCAGTTTGTTTGCCTGGGAAAACCTAAGTGTCAACATGATGCAATTTGGGAGGGACCCAGCAAATATGTTTATTAGTAATGTTTAAATACTATTTCTCACAAGAGACTGCAAGCATTTTGATCTTGGATATCTAACTCAGCACTCTGCCTATGCTCACATGTAAGTTTTAGTACTGTGATTTCTTGTAGGAATAGTTAAAGCTAGTAAAGATTAATTAGGTACTTTTCTTTGAAATCAGACCTGTACTGGTTGTCAGCCTTTTAGCTGAAGAATTAGGGACAAATGCAAAAAATACCTGAGAACAAAGCTCTCAAATCAGAGACAGATTTAAATGCTGTTAATACATACTTAAATTTGTTGGAATAACATCTGTGACGATTGGAGAGAGATGGGCGAAGGGTGCCAGCCTAGTCAAATAGAATTTGATATATAATTCTGGCATTTGTAAATAAATGTAAAATACAGGCTTGGGTTTTTAAATGTAAGAAAACACTGTTAAATGTGAACTTCAAGATTGTGGCAACATTGCCATCTGCTGTAAGGAAAACCAAGCCAAGTATTTCAAATGTGTCTTTTAAAGTTGAAGAGATCTTATGAATCTCTTTAATGTTTTACATGTTGATTCCAGTGCGTCTGGATGAAGATTTCATGCCCATTGTTTTAAGGCTAAAGTTTATGACCATAATTTACATGTGGATGGTGCTTTACTGCTCTGGTTTTTGTTAGAATATACATGTGAAATGTCTTCTATTGTTGTAAGTTTTTGAGCAGGTGTTAGATTGCTAAATAATGCAGTTTGTTTGACTGGGAAAACCTAAGTGTCAACATGATGTAATTTGGGAGGGAACCAGCAAACATGTTTGTTAGTAATGTTTAAATACTATTTCTCACAAGAGACTGCAAGCATTATGATCTCGGATATCTAACTCAGCACTCTGACTATGCTCACATGTAAGTTTTAGTACTGTGATTTTTTGTAGGAGTAGTTAAAGCTAGTAAAGATTAATTAGGTATTTTTCTTTGAAATCAGACCTGTACTACTGTATTATTTTAAGTTTCTGTGTGATCTCTGAACTCTTAGATATCTCTGTGGTGTAGTAGTTTTGTCTTGTGTTTTAATTATTTATTATTAAATATTTTTAAAACCTTCTATATGTGGCTGGATTGTTGTGTTGTGACTTTCGGCTTTTCCCGGATAGGGGTCGTCACAGTGCAACTCCGGTCCGCTAATGATTGGCAGTTGATTCTTACATGCCGAGTTGCCAGCCCTGATGCACAACCTTCAATGAAGGTATCTGTGGCTGGATTATGTAGAGATAAATTATGCTTTAGAGTACATTATATATTTATAGAGTTTACTATCTAAGCCCTTCCAACAAGCCTAGACTGAATAGTCACATTGCTATTTCATAATAATATTGCACAGTAATAATTGGACACCCTTTTAAGGGCCTTTTACTAGCTGATATTATTAGCTGGGTGGTGGCAGGGATTACTACCATATGGTCTGGGTAAAGGGGCACAGCTGGAGAATCTGTGGCAGCCTTTCCCAGGAGTGTCTGTGAAGTTGTATAAATACTTATATCAAAGTGTGTGTGTGTTGTGTCAGCTACTTCACAGGGACATGAAGCACTGGTTAGACAGAGAGGGTACTGGAGGTTTTAGCTTGCCCAGCTAGGCTGAAACCTGGACCCTATAGTTGTACCAGTGGGGAGTCTTATTGGGGACCTCGTGAGCAAGGGAGCAACCAGCCCCAGACTGACTGTGATCTCTGTGTGCACTTAAGGGAAATTGTACTTTACTATGTGCATTAGTTATTCTTTCATCTCATATAGGAGACAACCTCCCTGGTGTTAAGTGGTGAGGATTGAGGCTCCTTGATTGTTGGGCCAGGGCACAGTTGTCACAAGTGGTGGCAGTGGTGGGAAATACTTCACATACTAATTGGCTTGTAGTGGTGTGGGTAGAGCGAATTCCTGTAGCTTATGTACAGTGATCTCTGAAAGTGTTTTGTACTCTAAAACAGCCACGCAGTGTATACTCAGAGTTCAGATCACAATTGTTTTATTTCTTTTATTAGCTTAGTGTTAGTCAGGGTGAGCAAGCAGCATGTCAGCAGAGGAGTATGGAAAGCTGACAAGGAGCCAGCTGGTGGAGATGTGCCAGGCTAGGGGACTGGTGCATGGAAACCTGACTAAAGCGGACCTGATTGCTGCCTTGGTTACAGCTGCATCAGAAAACAGCAGCCTGGTGGACAATCAGACTGACAGTAGAGATACAATATCCTCACAGAATGGACAGCTCAACCTTTCTGCAGTGGACTTAAAAATCCAGCTAGAGCTAAAGAGACTTGAATTGGAGGCCAGGTGTATGGAACTAGAAGCAGCCGAGAAAATGAGGAGTCTACAAGCTGAGTAAGATGAACAGCAGAGGAGGCATGAGAGGGAAATGCTGACTCTTCGCCAGAGTCATGGAGGTAATGGGGAAGGGAGTAACCAGACCCCAGAAGCACAAAAGGTCAATACATTTCTTCCACAGTTTAAAGGGAGGGATAATTTTGATAGCTTCATTCATATGTTTGAGTGGGTATGTAAACAGTATGAAGTTGGCCAAGGGCTCTGGGTACAGTTCCTGACCCCCTTACTCCATGGTAAAGCTGTAACTTCTTTAGCAAAAATGCATGACACTGACTGTTTTGATTATACTGCTGTAAAAAGACATTTATTAGAATGTTTTAAGCTAACACCTGAAATGTATAGGAAAAAGTTTCATGAGCATGGACGCAAGGCAGATGAAAATGTATGTGAATATGTTGTTGAACTGAGCACTTATTTTAATAGCTGGGTGAGTGGATGTCAGGTCACTACTTTTGAAGGGCTGGCAGACCTTTTGGTAAGGGAACAAGCCCTTAGCCCTTTGCCTGAGGACATGAGGATCTGCTTAGCTGATAGACAGTGTGCTACTTCAGAGGAGTTGGGGAAGAAGGGAGACCTATACCTAGCAAGCAGGGCAGCCCTGCACAGGAAAGGCACCCCACTGCTCATGGGACTAAAGGAACCCATAGTGGGCAGCACAGACTGCCCCAACAGAATCCGCCAGTAGCAGGGGAAGCCATTAGTCCAGGTACACGTCCAGGAGCTAGAGTTAAATGTTTTAAATGCAACCAGTGGAGCCATGTGGCATACAGATGTCCACGGAGGAAAGGTGGGGAACCAAAGTTGAGGGAGTCAGTAAGTGGAAAAGACAAAATGTCAACAGTGGGTTGTCTTGAGACAGCAAGGGTATGGAATTACCATCCTGCAGATGTCTTGAGAGAGAAGGATTTGGATGAAGCAGTACTATGTACTTATGCAGTTACATGCAGTGAGGCTAGGAGACAAACATGTGGGTCTGGTAGCCTGGGGCAGACCCAAACAGACTGCATACTTGCAGCCAGGACTGCTGAGGTGGTTACTTCAGGGAGTGAGCTACACTGTAGCATTGAGACTGAATGTGAGCCACAGCTGCTTGTGGGTACTGATGTTCCCTTGGACAGGGTAACTGCAAAGGTAGAGGTGAGTAGTAGTACCCAGGCTGACAGTGAGGCACCTCTGTCAGAGGATGCCAGACTTCCTACAGAAGGGGAACTGGGAAGGGTTACAAGGAGAGACTTGAGACAGGCTCAACTCTCAGAACCTACATTGCAAGGCCTGAGGCAGATAGCTAGGGAGGCACCTGATTCTCAAGGGAAGGGGGAATCTGTATACTGGAACAAAGGGTTACTGTACAGAGAGTGGACCCCTGAGGCAGGGCTAGAAGGTGAGAGAGTACAGCAGTTGGTAGTGCCTAGAGCTTACCGTCTGGCACTTCTAGCCATAGCCCATGATATTCCCTTTGCAGGTCATATGAGCATAAAACGTACAATGAGGCATATTATGCAAAACTTCTATTGGCCTGGAATTTCCAGAGATTTAACAGGGTACTGCACGACCTGTGAGCAGTGCCAAAAGGTAGGCAAGGCAGGAGACAAGGTGAGAGCTCCTTTGATGCCTTTGCCTGTGATTGAGGAGCCATTTCAAAGGGTAGCTATGGATATTGTGGGTCCTCTGAGTACCCCAAGTTCCACAGGGAAAAAGTATATCCTACTGATTGTAGATTATGCTACACGATACCCTGAACTAGTGACTTTGTCCTCCACTGAGGCCGAGAAGGTGGCAAATGCTTTGCTAGAGATTTTCAGCAGGGTAAGTTTCCCAAAGGAAATACTGTCGGACAGAGGTGACAATTTTATGTCAGACCTGCTGGCTTGTCTGTGGATGTCCTGTGGGGGTGAAGCACATGAAGACCACCCCCTACCATCCCCAGACTAATGGTCTTGTTGAGAGGTTAAATTCTACAATCAAGTCCATGCTATGGGCATTTGCAGATCAGTTTAAGAGGGAGTGGGACAAATATTTGCCCCATCTGTTGTTTGCTTACAGAGAGGTTCCCCAGGAATCCACAGGTTTTTCACCCTTTGAGTTGCTGTATGGGCATAGGATGAGGGGACCTCTAGATTTAATTCAAGATGAGTGGGAAGGTGAGTGTGAGTCTCACAAGGAGTCTGTTCTGGCATATGTCCTGAACCTCAGGACAAGGCTCAGGGAACTCATGGGCCTGGCCCAGGAGAACCTGTCAGAATCCCAACAACAGAAAAAGGTGTGGTATGACAGGAATGCTCAAGCCAGGGACTATGCTGTGGGGCAGCAGGTAATGGTTCTCATTCCTGTCAGACAACAAGCTGCAAGCAGCTTGGGAGGGACCCTACAAGGTGGTAAGAAAGGTAAGTGATGTTAACTACATGGTGGAAGTGCTAAGCTGATGGCAGGGGCACAAACTGTACCATGTTAACATGATGAAACCTTACCATGATAAGGAGGTCCTTGTGATGAGCATTTGCAGTGGATTGCAGGAGGAGTCTGAGAGAGATCTTGTGACTGATCTTCTCAGTGAGGCTCAGGCTGACATCTCAGTGCAATGTCCCAGCAGCAATCTCCTACGCAGGTTCGAGAAATCCAAGCAGTGTTGCAGGAGTTTGGGAGCATGTTCACCGGGAAACCAGGGAGCACCCACCTGGTGCAGCACCAGGTGGATACAGGTCCCCAAAGGCCTATCAGGCAGGCCCCTTATGGGGTGCCTGAGAGAGTCAAACAGACTTTGAGGGAGGAGGTACAGGAGATGTTGGAAATAGAGGTGATTCAAGAATCCAACAGTCCCTGGGCCTAACCAGTGGTGTTGGTGCCAAAGAAGGATTACAGGAAATTAAATAGTCATACAGAGTCAGATGCTTACCCCATGCCTAGGACAGATGAGGCCCTAGAGCAGCTGGATGGGGCTAAGTATCTTACAACCATTGATCTTACCAAGGGTTACTGGCAGGTGCCCTTGACTCCCAGTGCTGGAGAGAAGTCAGCCTTTGTGACTCCTTTTGGCTTGTATGAGTTCACAAAGATGCCCTTTGGGATGAAGAATGTCCCAGCGACTTTCCAGAGGCTGGTAGATCATATCTTAGCAGGAGCAGGAGGGTTGGCTCTTGCTTACATGAATGATATTGCTATCTATAGCCATTCCTGGCAAGAGCACCTTCAGCATGTCAGGGAGGTGCTGGGCAGACTACAGAGGGCAGGGTTGACCATTAAGCCGAGCAAATCTCAGGTGTGTATGGCAGAGGTCTCCTACCTAGGACATAGAGTGGGGAGTGGTAAGATAAGGCCAGAACCTGCCAAAGTGGAAGCTATTCAGGCATAGCCTGCACCTGTTACCAAAAAGCAGGTGAGGACATTCTTAGGGACAGCATGGTACTACATAAAGTTTGTTCCTAGTTATAGTACCTTAGCTGCTCCCCTCATAGACCTGACAAGGAAGAACAGGTCAGACAAGGTAGTGTGGACCCCAACATGTGAGCAGGCATTTCAGAAGCTTAAGGAAGCTTTGGGAGGACCCCCTGTGTTAGCCAGTCCAGACTGCAACAAAGACTTTGTTGTGCAGGTGGATGCTTCAAATTATGTCGTGGGGGCTGTACTTAGCCAGATTTCTTCAGAGGGAGAAGAGCACCCAGTGGCTTATCTCAGTCATAGGCTCCAACCCATGGAGGAATGCTATGCAACGGTAGAAAAGGAATGTCTAGCCATAGTGTGGGCACTACAAAAACTTCAGCCTTATCTGAATGGAAGTAAATTCACTGTGATGACAGATCACAACCCTCTAACATGGTTAAACAGAGCCAGTCAGCAAAATGCCAAGTTGCTAAGATGGAGTCTGGGGTTACAAGCATATGATATGTCAGTGTAGCACCGCAGTGGGAGTAGCAATGCCAGTGCAGATGGGCTCTCAAGACAGGGAATGGGGTGAGGTACACCCAGATAGACATGACACTCTCAAGCGATGTTTCTCAATGGACACTTGAAAAACTTGCTTGAATTCCCTGGGGGGAAGAGATGCGATGATTGGAGAGAGATGGGCAAAGGCAGCCAGCCTAGTCAAATAGAATTTGATATATAATTATGGCATTTGTAATAAAATGTAAAATACAGGCTTGTGTTTTTAAATGCAGGAAAACACTGTAAAAATGTGAACTTCAAGATTGTTGCAAAATTCCCATCTGCTGTAAGGAAAACCAAGCCAAGTATTTCAAATGTGTCTTTTAAAGTTGAAGAGATCTTATGAAACTCTTTAATGTTTTACAAGTTGGTCCCAGTGCGTCTGGATGAAGTTTTCATGCCCATTGTTTTAAGGCTAAAGTTTATGACCATAATTTACATGTGGATGGTGCTTTACTGCTCTGGTTTCTGTTAGAATATACATGTGAAATGTCTTCTATTGTAATAAGTTTCTGAGCAGGTGTTAGATTGCTAAATAATGCAGTTTGTTTGCCTGGGAAAACCTAAGTGTCAACATGATGTAATTTGGGAGGGACCCAGCAAACATGTTTGTTAGTAATGTTTAAATACTATTTCTCACAAGAGACTGCAATCATTTTGATCTTGGATATCTAACTCAGCACTCTGCCTATGCTCACATGTAAGTTTTAGTACTGTGATTTCTTGTAGGAATAGTTAAAGCTAGTAAAGATTAATTAGGTATTTTTCTTTGAAATCAGACCTGTACTACTGTATTATTTTACGTTTCTGTGTGATCTCTGAACTCTTAGATATCTCTGTGGTTTAGTAGTTTTGTCTTGTGTTTTAATTATTTATTATTAAATATTTTTAAAACCTACTACCTGTGGCTGGTTTATGTAGAGATAAATTATGCTTTAGAGTGCATTATATATTTATAGTGTTTACTGTCTAAGCCCTTCCAACAAGCCTAGACTGAAGTCACATTACCATTGGATAATAATATTGCACAGTAATAATTGGACACCTTTTTAAGGGCCTTTTAGTAGCTGATATTATTAGCTGGGTGGTGAAATTGATTACTACTGTAAGGTCTGGGTAAAAGGACACAGCTGGAGAATCTGTGTCAGCCTTTCCCATGAGTGTCTGTGAAGTTGTATAAATACTTATCTCAAAGTGTGTGTGTGTGTTGTGTCAGCTACTTGGCAGGGACAGGAAGCACTGGTTGGACAGAGAGGGTACTGGAGGTTTTAGCTTGCCCAGCTAGGCTGAGACCTGGACCTTATAGCTGAGCCAATGGGGAGTCTTACTGGGGACCTGGTGAGCAAGGGAGCAACCAGCCCCAGACTGACTGTGATCTCTGTGTACACTTAAGGGAAATTGTACTTTACTGTGTGTATTAGTTATCCTTTCCTCTCATCTAGGAGACAACCTCCCTGGTGTTAGTGGTGAGGATTGTGGCTCCTTGATTGCTGGGCCAGGGCACGGTTGTCACAACATCATTTAAAATAACATACATTTTCTCAAGTCTTTAATACAAAACGTTCGTCATCATTTAGTGTCTGCAGCCCTATATTAATATGTGCATATCAGAATGTGTGCATCTGTATGGCTATTAACCTATTAGTTCAAGTATCAAAACCAAAGCTCCCGAATCAGAGACTCATTTTAAATATTTTATTTGCATAGAAATGTGCTGGACTAACAGGTTTTGAGTTAACAGTCATTTTCTAAAGGTATGAAATCTGAAACTCAAAATATATGTTATTACTGAGTGTATGCAGTCCTATCTCAGTATGTGAAGAATGTCTGAGGAGCAGACCAAAAAAAAAAAAAAAAAACAGAAAAAAAAAATCTGGGATTTTCAGAAACATCAAGGATAATTCAGAACTTTCTGTGTCTGTGTGGCGAGGGACAATAGGAGAAATATGTTTACTTATGCAGAGTTGCTGCGGGTTGTTAAAAATGTCTCTGGAAAAAGCCAAGTCTGTATTGAGAGAAGTTTGCTATGTGAACTGGCAAATTATTAAACTAGTCCTTTTCCCTATATGTATCTGATAACAGAGACTTTACTATTGGTACAACTGATGTATTTTTTCATTCACTGAATCATGACCCCCACATAACCCTTTTCATCTTCTTCCTGCTCCTACTTTCTTGCTCTACTACTACCACCTGCAAACTCCTTCAAGTTGATAAGGCTCAAACAGCCTACCACAGTTTCTTGCTTTAATTCAAACTTGCATTACGTTATTTCACGTTAGTTTGCTGTATGTAAATTATTTATCCTCACATTATTTTTTGTTTTGTTTTCCTCTAATTTGTAACCTGTAATATCTTTTTAACCTGTAATATCTTATTTTTGCTGTAATTTCTTTTTCTCTTGTTTGTTACTTTCATATTGTATATTACATCTGGAGCTTTTCTCCTCGGGTCTCTACTGAAAATGGGCATCAGTTGGACCAACACGGATAACAAATGTCAAATAAATAAATAAATAGAACAATGGAGGAGTTCATACTCAGTGAAGTGGCTATAATTCCTGAACACAGGTAGTGTTGTCACCTCACAGCAACACTTTCCCTGGTTCGTTTCTTGGCCAGTGTGTCTTCTGTCCAGAGTCTGCTTGTCCTCCCTGTGTTTGCATGTGTTTTCTCCAGTTACTCCAGTTTCTTTCCACATCCCAAAGGCATGCAATAGATGAACTGGAAATTCTAAATTGCCCATAGGTGTGTGTGATAACAGTAGCAGCAGGGGTAGCTACCCTGTGGTGTGACCGTTGGCGCTAGATGATTGTCACTGTTGCAGTGGCACCCCAAACCCCTGTGCAAAAATGGGGAAAAGGGGATATGAATGGATGGCTTTGTGTGCGGGGGTGGCACCTGTGCCTCTGCATCTTTGTATGTAATTCTTCATACCCAGAAATATTTTGCCACTTTGATAATGTACTCCTCAGTTGTTTTGTTTTGATTCTGTGAATAAATACATAAATAATACCAACAGTAAAGTCGCTATTGAATGTTTGTGTGCTTGTAAGTTTCTGTATATGTTAGAGATACTTGTCTTTCTGCTTCTACATCTGTGTGTGTGTGTGTGTGCGTGTGTGTGTGTGTGTGTGTGTGTGTGTGTGTGTGTGTGTGTGTGTGTGTGTGTGTGTGTGTGCATGTATAGATACAGACATACATTATATATATATATATATATATATATATATATATATATATATATATATATATATTATACACATTTATATTTGTGTGTATACATATATATATATATATATATATATATATATATATATATATATATTTATGGGTCTACCTAAAAACGCCAAAATCGCAGACAGCAGACAACGGAAGATCGACAACAGAGAAGACTGACAGTTGAGAATCCCGACGCTTAGAACACCGACATGTTAAGGTAAGTGTGTGATAGGGACGGACGTTAGGGTCAGGGTGTGGGTAAGGTAAGTGTGTGATAGTGACGGATGTTAGGGTAGGGTGTGGGTCAGGTAAGTGTGCGATAGTGACGGAGTTTAGGTTTAGGGGCGGGTTAAGTGAGGTAGGGTTAGGATGCGGGTAAGGTAAGTGTGCGATAGTGATGGACTTGAGGGTTAGGGGCAGATTAAGTGAGTTAGGGTTAGGGTGTGGGTAAGGTAAGTGTCCAATAGTTACGGACCTTAGGGTTAGGGTTTGGGTTAAGGTTAGTGCATAGATAGTTGTGTATGTAAGGTTTAGTGTAGGTTTGTAAGGTTTTTGGTGTGCTTGTGTTGTGTGTGTGTTTTTTGGGAAAGGTATTTGTTTTGTTGTTTGTCGGGATTTTGGTTTTTCGGGCATGTGTAGTTTCGTGTTTTTGAACTTTTTTTTTTTTTTTTTTCGTGGTTATTTCGTGTCGGTGTTTTGGCATGTGTGTTATCAGGTAGACATATATATATATATATATATATATATATATATATATATATATATATATATATATATATATATATATACGTGTGTGTGTGTGTGTGTATGTGTGGTTTAATTATATATATGTATGTGTGGGTATATATATATATAAACATTGAAAGTGTGATGAGAGACTTAGGGACACAAGTGGACAGTGGTCTCACTTTTGATAACCACATCACCACAACAGTCAGGAAATCCTTCTATGTGGCATACCTCATCATTATGGGCTTTTCATCCAGAAAAAATGAGGTCATTGTCCACCTGTACTCATCCTTCATTAGACCCATTATAGAGTATAATGCCCCGTTTGGTATGTACCTCACAAGACATCTGCAACAGCTGGAAATGCCACAGAAATACCTCACTAAAAGAATCACAGGCCTAAAGAAGATGCCATATGCTGACCGTCTAAAAAAACTCCAGTTATACTCTGTGGCATATCGTCTACTCAGAGGCGATCGATGCTTAACATACTAGGCCATGTCAAACCCTGAGCTGTTGGACATGCTCCACTTAAAGAAATCCCAAGCGCTCAGAGCCACATCCACTAGGGGTCCACCAGACTGGTTTCATTTTCTTGGAGGAGTGAGTCTTGGTTTTGTTTGGGATAGCACGATCCATGCATTCTTATAGGTGCCCATAGAGTGCATTAGTAAAGGATTTTGCAGCTTGGACAGCGTTATCCTTTAGCATGGGGGCTTTGAAACTTTCCACCTCGGTCTTAAGTAACGTGAAGTTTGCTTTTGAAAAGTTTTTCATGGTGGTTTCTTTGACAGGGGGTGGTGGTAGAATGTGGATATCCAGAGTGATTAGTTTATGGTCAGATCTAACCAGTGAGGGGTTGACCTCTGGTATGGAACACCGGTCGCCCATGTTGGTGATGACCAGGTCCAATATGTTGTCACTTCTGGTGGGGGTGTTGACCAGTTGATCCAGGGCGTTGGAGTTTATAAATTCTAGGAAATGTTGGGCAAGGGAGTTCGTACTTGAGTAGTTCCCCCAGTTAATATTTGGGTAATTGAAATCACTTAATATCAGAGTGTTTGGTAGGACCTTAATGTTTCCCAGTGTTTCCAGGAATGTGGAGTGGGGGTCCTGGGACATGGTGGGTTATCTGTAGCAAGCTATAATTTGAATAGCAGTTTTGGCCATTGTTAGTTGCACGTGGATGATCTCTGAAGCATTGTGCTGTGCCACTAACCTGGAGATGTGGGTATCCTTGATGAATATGGATACTCCCCCACCTTTTGTATTTCAGTCCGGGTTTTGTGGCCGAAATGTATGGTATGAGTTGTAGCCTGGTAGTGCTGGGGTGCTCTCTGGAGCCTTAAACCAGGTTTCTGTTACTGCACATATATCGATTTTCTCCATATTGAGGAGTGCCTCTAGTGAGTGCATTTTGAGGTTTAGACTTCTGGCATTGAGTAGCATTACTCTCAGTTTTTTGTTACTTGTGCTATTTATGGTGGTGGGTTTGTCTTTTGAGCCTTGCCTAAAAAAGGCACTATGGGGGTGGCAAGAGCCTTGGTCAGTATTCAAAAGCCTAAGGGTGACAGGTGCAAGCCATCTCTAGTGAAGCAGCGTGGCTTGTCGAGCATGTCATCCCAGGCTGACAGACACTAGATCCTCTGTGAATGACACAAGAAGCTTAGCCAATTGTTGAAATTGATCATTTTTTTCTCTATACCATGGTATCATTCTTGGTGAGGGCAGGATGCTACTCAGGGTCAGGGTCATACCGGCCTGGGCTACATGATCAGAGAGCTCCTCCATGTCTCTTTTCATGTAGTCCAGGGAGGTACGGCTCAGGTCATTCACACCAACATGGACAATGACAGAGATATATTTGTACTTGTTCTGGACTGACCTGAGTGCTTGTGTTATGTGGCGGGTCCTGGCACCCGACAGGCAGCTAACAGTAACCTTCTCCTTGTTCAGCCTAGTGAGTGGGATGTCAGTGTGTCTGACTATAGAGTCACCTATTACTAGTGTGTTCGGTATGTTATTGTGCCTTAAGGGCTGTGATTGTGTGTCACACTGGTTTTGTGAAGTATGTGTTTTATGGTTTGTGTTGGGGGGTGGAGGTTGCTTGGATGTCTGCTTTGGAGGTCTCTGTTGCTTCTGCAGATTTTTATTTAGAGCTCTGAGTATGTTTTCGTGTATTTATGTCTGTTTTTTGCCGGTGCTGGTTTCATAGGTCTATGTGAGACTGGTGGTGTGATGCAAGTAATTCCCATCTCCTCTTGACTGCCTGGTCCATTCTTGGGTTGAGAGAGCTTAGCCTCCAGTTTGGCTGTATAATTGCAGCTCTTGCATGTATTAGTGTTTGGTGGAAGGAGGAGAGGGTTGTCTGTGTACATGAGGCAATTGTAACATTGCCTCAAAATGCCCAGATTCACCAGTTGGACCGTAGAGTACACCTGAAACTTCCCTTTGGACATGCCTGGATAGGTACAGTGAACTGTTTTACTGATTGGCTGGTAAGGTCGACTAGAGAGCCTTGTCCTTCTCTACAGTATGGGGGGGGGTCTAGTGCTAAGGTTTATTAGTGCTTGCTATGAGTTTTGAGCAAGTGCCAGTATGAGAAGTGAATGGTTTGAGTGTTTAAGTTGAACGTTTGTCTAGTTCCGAGGGAAAAATTGAAGAGTAGACTTTGTGGAGCTGGGAATAGTTATACCCTAGCTAACTGGCACTGCCCGGTGTGCAAAATCACACAAATACGGGTTTTATACAGGGAAATGAAAGAGATAGAAATTAACCCAAAATGGCCAATAAACTATTAATTTCTGGGCTGAAACCACTCCTCCAGGGACAGACAGGCTGCTCAAAGCTCCCTCTCTCACAGTGAACAGAGAAACTTCCTTCTATCCAAGTAAGGTATGGGCAAACACAGAAACTTGTAACATAGCCCTGAATTCAGCACTAACCTGAAAACTGGACTATACTAGTTCAAGGCGGGAAAACAAGTCTATATTTTTTGGGGGTTTTTTTGTTTGTTTTTTTCAGAAAATACAGCAGATACAATCAAAAGCACACTTTAAATGCAAATAAATTGCTATCATACTTGAGTGTGTAGCCTACAATAGTTAAACAGGTAATTTAAACACAAAAATGACTTTGTTAAAGTGCAGGCAGTAAAATAAGTACAATATGTAGATGAAACAAGCTTTTTAAATCACAAAAACTCTAGAAAATCAGCTTTTTAGGCAGAATTAGCTAAAGACAGCAAGAAAATGCAGAAAAATTATACTTAATCACTCCAAAGTCTCACTTTTGTCTCTCTGCTGCTGTAGAACTCTGCAGGGCACCAGGCAGTGATTAGATAATGTTTTACACATGAAACAATTGTTTATTCCTACTAGAACTGAAAACTAAAAGAGGCAGGTATCAATATTCATTAAAGATAAATACACCTCCAGACTGGTTAAACAGTATGATTCCATGGAGATACTTCAGGTGCAATTAAGTGTTGGTAGGACAACTATTCAAGTCATTGTCAGCTACAGGACTCTCTTCTATGAATTAGGGCACCCACTCTGCCTATTTGGATCTACTTGGGTCTGTCAAGATACATCCAAACACCATGGTTTTGTGCGACTTTAACTACCCATCCATTGCCGGGTAAATTACTAGTGCTCAAACTCACTTGCCCAAAGTTTCCTCAACATTGTTAACTCCAATTCCCTGGACCAGCTGGTTGACACCCCACAAGGGGTGTCAACATCCTAGATTTGGTGCTTACCAATATGGGTACCACTGTAGCACCCCCACTGTGAGGTCTTCCCTGGTGAGATCTGACAACATACCAGTCTCATTTGAAGCAACTATCACACCTGACCCCCGCCAGCAGCAGCTAAACTAAAAAACTTCTCCAAAGCAGATTATAACCACTTTTGGGATGGTATAAATAGCTTCACTGCACCTTCCCCCTCAAATGGAACTGGCAACTGTGTCGAGTTCTACACCAGTACTTTATACAAGCACCTGTATAACTGCTTTGAGTTGGTCTTACCTGATAGGGCCAAAACAAGTTCCTCTAGGAAGAGCAAACTGACAACTGCCAGTAACAGGCTTTACAATAAGAGGAAGAAGTTGCTGTCTAAGAGTAATCGAGCCCTAAACTGGAAGCACTCCCTCCTCAGCTTAAAAAGCAAATAAGACTTCTTCAGAAGTCCTCCAAAGCAAACTATGAATCCATATTAGCTTCCTGAACTAAGGACAACCATAAGGCATTCTTTGCTTGCAACCATAACCTAAAAGGAAAGGTCCAGATTTGTGCTGAACTGGTAGTTAATGATACCACATATACTGAGCCTGTGGGCATAGCTAACCCATTGGCTGACAGGTTCTGTAAAAACTTCACTCCCCTGTCCCTGCCACATGTACCCCATGACATCCCTACCACCTGTCCCCTACCTTGTATCTCTAAAGAACAGGTTGCAAACAGCCTCTCTAAGGCCAAAAACACAGCATCTCTGAAACCTGATAACATCCAACACTGTGTCCTACATGGGCTCCAACAACAATTTGCAACACCATTGGATACTGTTTTCAGTCATAGTCTAAGTACCAGCTTCATCCCAGCAGAATGGAAAATGGCCATCGTTATTCCCTTGCACAAAGGTGGTGCTTCCACTGACCCAGAGAGCTATAGACCTATTAACCTGACTAGTCTTATCTGCAATGCCATGGAGTGAATCATCATGGACCTTATTACCAAAGATATAGGTAATCTCCAATAGCTTGACCCTCCTCAGTTTGGATTAATCAAAGGGAGATCATGCCTGTTAAACCTGGTGGGCTTTTTCAAGACAGTCATCAATGCCCTGGACTAGGGGAAATCTGTGCATACAGCCTACCTAGACTTAACCAAGGCTTTTGACACTATCCCCCACTTAGACATCATTGGCAAACTCACCCAGCTAGGTATCAACCTTATACAGTTAGATGGGTCACTAATTGGCTCTCTAATAGAACACATATAGCGAAATAGGGGAATCCACCTCCAACAGCAGACCTGTAACCAGTGGTGTTCCACAGGGATCAGTCCTGGGATCTCTACCATTTGGAATGCATTTCTCTGAAGTACAAGCAAAAACTAAAGGTCTGTGGCTGACAAAGTTTGCTGATGACTGCAAACTGGGAGTGATCATAGACGCTCCAAATGATGTCAACATCCTACAAGAGGTTCTTGCACAAGCAAATGATTTGTACCAAAGTCATGACTTTAAACACAATGCAAAAAAAATATTATCATCCCTTTCGGTAATAGCAATGTTCCTGCTAACTATCACATTAATAGCAGCAACCTAATTATACACTCAGTGTTGATAGACCTGGGCACACAGGTTGACAGCAACCTTACCTTTGATCACCATGTCTCCACAGTGGAAAGAAGGGTATTCTGTATTTCTCATCTCATACGTAAAGGCATTGCCTCCAGAAAAAGAGAAGTTATATCCTCCCTGTACTCTTTCCTCATCTGGGCAATAATTGAATACAACACCCCTTTTGGTATGTACCTTTCCAAGCACCTGTAGCAACTGGAGAGACCAAAAAGGTTCCTCACAAGGAAAATTCAAGGTCTTCGGCATCTGTTCTATATGGATCATCTGAAATCACTGTCACTTGTTTCATACAGACTACTGAGAGAGAGAATGTCTGCCTTGCATATAAGGCAGTCTCTGACACTGCTTTATTAGAAATGCTGCATATCTGCAAGTCAAATGGTACATGGGTTACTCACTCTAAAGACCTTAACCTGGTATGTGACATTAATAGAACCTGCTTGGGGGACAGATTTGTCTCCCAGAGATTGCCACACCTTTGGAACAGACTCCCACTTCATGTCAAACAGAGCACCTCATTGGCCCTCTTTAAATGCAGTCTGGATGATTGGATGTGTAACAGTAAATTCACCCTGGGGGTTCCACCTTTGTCCCTCTTGGACAGGGGCAATAGGTGCTGAAAGTGGAAATAAAGGTAGAGCTTGTCTAGGCTTGTAAGGGCCCTATGACCATTATTCTAGTATCTTCCTATGATCCTATGATTTTATGGAACTAGTTATGCCCTTTTATATATTTTTTATGTATAACTTTGTATATGTATTATATACAGTTTGTTTTCTTATGTTTATGCTACTGCTGAACAAGTTTGCAACCTATATAACTTTTGTAAATTGTATCTTTTGGAGCTTCCCCCCAGGCCTCCACTGAAAATAGATCTGTGCCCAGTTGGACTATCCCAGTAAACAAACATAAAGTAAATAAATGAATCAGACACAAGCACATGCACATAATGTATTATTTGGTTAAGATGCTCCCCACTTCAATGAAGGATATACCTCTCTGTGCCTGTGGTGCTCTGATTTGGGAATGGAGGTACAAGACAGGCCATGGCTCTACCACTGTACTAGGGACTTATGAGAACACTGAATCTTGTACTAGACATTTCATTAGCCAAGATGCTGTTATTCACTTGATTTCCCACTAAAAGAGGAGCTTCAGTGATGTTAAGCACTGGTGTCTGGCTGTCTTGAAGTCTTCCTTTCCTGTGAATCAATATAGAGTATTACCCATGAACTCTATATGTCCACATGTTTCATATCTAACCATTTATCTGTCCTTCCTCACAGGTGGAGACCAAATTTTAAAGCAACCTCTCCACCTTTGCTGGTTTAATGGTAACTCAGATTCATTAGAAAACCTGAGATCACATAAGTCTATGCAGAAGTCATAATCTTTTGTCTACCTGTCTGGCGTCGAATGCTCATTAACTGATTACTATTTTATTCACTTATTTTTTGTTGGACCATATATGGTTACTATGTCTCAGACATGCAGTGCTTAAGAGCCATATTCATCTCAGTTATTTTTAACATATCATTAGTAAGTCATGGACTCAATATATAGATGGTATTTCAGAAAAGAATATTGATTGTTTTGTGTTTTTGAATTTTATTGACATTGTGTTTTTTATGACATATGTTAGGAATATATTAACATTGTTTAGTAAGGAGGCTGTCCACAAAATTGCTTAGTGATACAACATGAATATAAATGTATTTTAAATTGTGAACATGCTAATGGTTAATATACTCTAAGATCAAGGCACAGGCCTCTGTTTCCTTTTTTTTTATGACGTATAATGTTAAAAGCAAACTTTTTTGATACACACAAAATGATGTCCTTATAAGTTTAGTTAGCATTTAATCTTTGTTTAGCATGCATTAGAGTGTACTTGTGTGGTCACAACCATTTAGTATAGTAAATGAAAGAGTTTTTGTGTGGGAAATGATCATTTGAAAAGCACAGAAGTGTGTGAAGATTATTACATTTTGATCAAAGCTGAGCACGCAGGAAAGACTGAGGTATGTATCTACTGCCAGGTGCATTTACAGCCAGGCAGCAGAGATCAGATGTTTTCTTTTGGCAATTTAGCAAGCCTCTTGGGAAGAAGAATGGCTTGGATTCAAAAGTATTTTAAGTTTCAAGTCAGGGACTGACGAAACAGAAAGCATGTTCTTCCAGTCCTCATGGGGCACTTGGAAGCTGAAGGAAAGTGGTATCCTTAGAGCTTAGTAAGCTGATCTGACAAAAGTGATGGCAAACAGATAAAGTGAAGGCAAATGGGGGTCACCTGCATTGGCAGTACAGGTAATCAGGGCAACTGGGCTAAACAAATGAAAGGAATAGGGCTCACCCAAGTGAAAAATGAATTTCAGTCATTGCTGATATGTTTGTGTTCAGGTTCAGATAAATGTATGTTACTCCTCTCTGCTCATTTCTAAATTTGAGTTTTTGGTTTGTAAGTGAAGACAAGATGCCTGCAATAAAGAAAAAGCTTTATGTTTGTTATGTACTGGTTTGTTCAGTCTAGAAATGAGGATATAACAGTATTAAATGTAAGACCAAGGAAGACAGCAGAAACAAACTGAGATGATAACTGTTGTCAGATGGTCACCAGGATGTGAATTATGTGAATACTCAAAAAATGTGGCATTTTACAGTAAGTAGACAGACATATGTTGTATGGTCATCCAGCAGAGCACCTCACTGATGGAGGGTTTCATCATCACTGTGACCCATGACAACAAACTTGCCATTGTGCCCTAGGGAGATGTATTGCAGAAATGCATCATGAACATTATCCACATCAGGAGAAAAAATAAAATAACAGTTTCCAATGGTAAAGAACACAGACTCAGTGACAGCAATACAAATATGCTTGTGCAGCTAGAATAGTTTCTGTGACATGAATAGCTAATGGGATATCAAACATATGTCAAAGAAACTGAAACTGTGTAACAGCATTATGTGGCAAAAGAGGTCAGCAGGTACAGGATAATATCAAAGAAAAGTAACACATAGTATTTGAAATATCTGACAAATCTAAACTAAAAGGTTTTAGGGAAAAGATCATCCATGGGATCTTTATAGAATTGTTTTAATTAGATGAGACTTGAAATGTCAACGTTAGAGGTATAATTAGAACAAGTTTACATTTCAGAATAGTTGATCTGGAAAACATATTATTTCACCACTTAAATATCATCCAGTTAGATATAAGTTTACATAACATGATTGCTTAACATTTTGCCAGGTGATGTTTCACTGCTTGAGACATGCTGCAGAAAAGCCCTCTGTTTGGTTGAAAGGGACTTAAATATCAGACCTTTTACTACCCTGCGCAAATCCTCCTGTGTCTAGGATGTATGATGCCCAGTCACCATGCAGTACACCACTCACATGTCACTGCTCAGTCACCATGCAGTACACCACTCACATGTCACTGCCCAGTCACCATGCAGTACACCACTCAAATGTCACTGCCCAGTCACTATGCAATACACCACTCATGTGTCACTGCCCAGTCACCATGCAGTACACCACTCACGTGTCACTGCCCAGTCACCACAGTACACCACTCACATGTCACAAATCAGTAACTCTGTCTGGCAAGCCCGCAAGTTGCACAGCCCTATATTCTAACTACTAAGGGGTTAATTTTCAATGAGACCTTGGAATGGGGTTTAAAAGTAGGGGTGCAGGGTGATGATTAAGGTGGCACTTAAATACTGTATTATGAATGTTTTCATACATTAGATATGTTCGTTTGTACTTTTAGCACTCAGGGTTTTGAGTGCTGTTGTTTAAGTACAGAAAGTACAGTTGCATAAATAAACTTACCATAACAGCAGATGTTCACATGATCACTGCTGGAGTAGCCTAAGCTATGTGGGTTATAGCCTGCATAGAGTATAACAATTGGCAAGCTTCCAAAGCTTCAGGGTACCTTCCGTATGCCCAAACCAGGTCTGATTGCTAAGCCCTTCAGAGCTTTCATGCCAACTAAAAGAGGGATGCCAAGCCCTGAGAGGACATTGCTTGGAAGAGAAAAACTACAAGGCCACACTCTGGCATAAAAAAACAAACCAAAAAAAGGGGGGGAGTGGGGGAAGGGAGGACTGACTACTCCAGCAGTGATCAAAATGAAGAACATAGTACTGCTGTGTAAGTAAATGTACCATAACAATAGAAGTTTGAATGATCACTGCTGTAGTATTCTAAGCAGTATGGGTAGATTACTATACTTAGCAACAACTGGGAGGTGGACGGGGAAGGGTCCTGGAGTCTCTGGAGAATGATTCTAACAAAGCTTATCCTACACTTGGAAAATAAATCTCTATTTTATAGTGCTTTGTAAAAGTTTGCACAGAGGACCAAGTTGCTGTTCCTAGAATATTTCTAGAGTCCACCCCTTTTCAAAAAGCCATAGTTGAAGCCTAGGCCCTGATAGAGTGTTCCTTGACCCTGCCTGTAGTACTTTTGTTGTGGTCAGGATAACAAAAAGTGACAGTCTTAGACAACCATTTGGAAAATAGTGTAATATATTAAATAGTATGTTCCCTTCTTCTTACCTTCACAAGAAATGAACAACTGATGAGAAGTTCTGAAAGATTTGTTCTTTCAAAATAGTACCTGAGTTATCAGTAGATATCCAAAGAAAGAAGTATCCCTTCTCCTTCATTTTTGGGTTGTAGAAAGAAAACCAGGAAATGGGTAGTTTCACTTAAAGTAAACGTGTACAACATTGCAGTAATAAAAGAAGGATTAGTTCTCAAACATACTGTGTCACTGTGAAAAGTAAGATAATATTGACCCATCCTAAGAGCTTGTAACTCAAATATTCTTCTTGTAGGTGTCAAAACATTCAGCAAAAGTAATTTCCATGTTAAGAACCTAAGTCAGCCAGCTTCTGTAACACAATATTATGATCACAAGGAGGAAAAAACAGTTTTCTGAAAGTATTCTTATTTAGCACCCCTTTCAAAAACATCTTGCCATGAGAATACATTGAAAGAGGGAGATCAACAGGATGGGGAGTCTGTTCCAGAGAACGTTATTTCTCTGATAAATATATCTGTCTCTCCAATGTGTTCTATTTATCAGTGGAAAGGGTGGAAAAAGCATACAGGAACATTCCTGTCCAAAGGAAAAAATTAATTTGCCTTCCAGGCCTTCTTACATGGAGTCATAGAACAGTGTTTTGCCAGTTAATAGCTTAGAGGAATTCCCCACAGATGGAGAAAATCTTGGGAGAACCCCTGATCTGTTTTCCATTCATTAGGGTCTGACTTTGTTCTGCTAGCTTGTCTGCCACATAATTTGCTCTGATGCTGTAAAGCTATAGCTACTGCTAACATGGCTAGTCTACAAAGGGGGTAAGATCTGGTCACCCCTTGTTTATTTATGTACCCCATCACTGTGGTATTATTTATAACTAATTGAAGGGAGCCTGGGGACCACTAAGGATTCAGAGAGTTGAGAGCCTTTATAAAGAGCAAACATCTTTTTTATGCTTTTGTCTGTCTTTCTTGCCCCAGAGACCTTGCACTTTTATTCCCCTAGACACAGCTCCACAAATGAAATCTGAGGTGTCTGTTGTGACTGACTGCTTTGAAGCAGAAGAGGAAAATGGGCAACTTTAATTCAGGGATAGTTAATATCTCCACCAAGTGACTTCTCTTTTCACAAATCCCAGAACTGGAATTTGAAAAGACAATGGGTGTGGATGCTTGAACCAAATAATATTCTATCATTCTCGTGTCAAGTATTGCAAGAGGTATCATGAGAATTATGGATGCCATGAGAACCAGAATCCAGAGGTATTTCTCAATTCTAAGTGAAAAACATACAGAACAGATCTAAATATAGATTTATTTTTTTCCTCTTGAAGAAAACCTCTTTGTACTGAGGGCAGAAATGCAATCCTGTGTGATAGTGTCAAAAAAACAACTTTTGAATGTTCTCTAGAGAATCTCAGTCTGTGTAGATCTCTTACCCTAGTAAGAGACTGCTGACATTTCGAAAAAGACTCTGCAAAGTAAGGCAAGCCATCTAAACTTGGAAAAATGTGGATACCCTATAGTCTGCAATACTCTCAGGCAGCAGCTAGACATTTTCTGAACACTCTTGGAGCAATGGATAGCCCAAAGGTAAAGCAGTGAACTAATAATGTGATCCAGAAGCACAGCCATTGTCTGTGACTTTGGGTTCACATGCATATGCATAACACCTCCTTCTTCATCTTCTGTTGCTCAACAGTCAGTTGAAGTTACACCGAGGAGCTGTGCTGTCTGCATAAAGAATTCATCACCTCAGCATGGTACCTGTTAGCTCAGCTTGCCCCTTCCTGTACTGAAAGCCAGATTCATTCTTATTCATCAGGCTTCACAAGTTATGCACTTGTAGATGGTAAGATACATGAAAGGTGCCTTATCTGCATAAGTTGCAGCTCAACTGTTTAAATCCAAAACTTTGCCCTTTGCACCCTTTTCTTTTTATGCAGCCATAGCCCATCCTTGTGGATCATGTGAGTTGATGTTTGTGTATAATACTAATAAATGTAATCACATTTGCTTTGTTGATGTTCCTGTGCTGAATGGCCTTTGTATTTTTATATCTATCTATCTATATATATATATATATATATATATATATATATATATATATATATATATATATATTTATATGGTTTACCTTCATTTAGTTGAAAATGTATTGTGCAATCGCTCTATTGTGTGACTGTAAATGATAAATTTCAAAATGTGTCCAAATTTAAATGTCAAAAATGGTTTACTGGAAACCCAGATTTGACCATTTTCGAACTGCAGTACAAAAGTGACAGTTAGAAGACATTTCCTAAGGTCTCCAAACATCATTATGAAGGGGGGCAAGCCACCCTGCATGCCCCCACACCCCCTGCTACTTTAATATACTAACTCTGAGATCACACTACAGTGAAGGAAAGGGTACATATCCCGATCTCCACTATAGTACAATCTGCACCCAGAATGCCGAATTGAAATGAGTGTATGCCAGTGTGCATTCGCTCATTTGAATTCGCACCAATGGAATTCAACATTCCCAAATCTTGCCATTGCACTTTCGTGCTTTGGAGCTTCGTACAACGGACTCCCGACTAAATGAAGGTGTATATATATATATATATATATATATAAATATATATATATATATATATATATATATATACACACACACACACACACACACACACACACACACATATATATATATGGGTCTACTTTGAAATAACGAAATCTCAGATTACTGAAGACCGGAAGATTGAGACCAGAATGCTGAATGCTTAAAAAACTGAAAGTTCAGAAATTTGAGTCTGATAACATTGAAACTGTTAAGGTACATATTCTATTGTGGCTGAATACTGCAGTATCCCTTGAAGAAGTCATACATTGTAGTAAAGAGACATGGTGGATGTTAAGGTTAATGGTGAAGATAATTTGTTAGCTTGTATAGTAAAACTTGTGAAGTAAAGGGTAAGGAAGATTTTATTGTTGAAGGTAGGATTCATGTATTTGAAAGTAAATTGTATGACTGTTGTTTGCAGTGCCGGGATAAGTGAGTAGGAGTGGATGTGTTTGTGTTGGCAGTAGGTACTGTAGGTGTTTTGCGAAGGGACAGGTACATGTTTTAAAAATATTTGGACGTGTTATGGATTGCTGTACATTGGAGATTGGAAAATTTACCTTTTCTCCACTGTAGTGCGAGCTCAGATTTGGTATATTTAATTTATACTGACAAAAGAATAACACATTCAGTTACAGAAGTAGACTTTTTATTAAAGGCATATGGCAAATGTAATACCAGAAATGTATATTTAGCTAAGTGTACCCTTTGCCAGCTTATTATATAGGTGAATCAAATCAAAAGTTAAAAGAGAGGATATGTAATAATTTATCAGATGTCAGAAGACAAGTATTGAGCAATGCATTGTGAAAATGCAACTGAAACAAATAGTACACATAAATTTAAATTTAAATTTATAATTTTGCAAGTTGTTTTTAAACTGTTGAGGGGGGTGATTTCAAACATTTTACAAAACAAGAGAAATTAAAATGGATTTTATGCTTTAGAGTGCATATAGCACCAGGTGTTAATGGAACGATCAGTATTAAACCACATTTGAGACAATTGCAGATGCAATTATAATTAATATTTTAGATACTTTAAATAAACATTATAACATTTTATATAATATTTTATATGTTTTCTTACAAGTTATCGTGTGATTTTATTGTTCATGCGATCTGCTTCTCATGTGACTTTATGTCTTTTGTTATATAAGACAAAGTTTTAAGTTTTTTGTATTCACCTGAAGAAGCTGATTAGGTGAAAGTGTATCCAAATTTGTGCTGTTTGTGTTTATTGATTAAAGTGTTTCTCTCATCTTTCATGGTTCCAGCACTATTTTATTATTTTTTGTTTTTGCTCCATTATTTAGTCCTGGATTTATCACCAGTATCATGTTGTTTCTTTTGTTTTATATGTAATTTGCAGGGGTGGGGGTTGGGGGCAGGGGGTCTTGTCCCCCTGCTTAAACGTAGAGAAGTCGGCAGTGGTTTATTTTGTATTTGTTGGTTTGTGTTTTGTAGTGTTGGGTGGGAAGTTTATGTTTGCATCATGCTTTTTGATATTTTGGGACTCATTGTTTTGCAGTTTCAGGATATTGCAGTTTAGTGGTTCTGTTCTCGATCTTCAAGTCTTCAGTAATCTGAAATTTCATTATTTCAAAGTAGACCCATATATATATATATATATATATATATATATATATATATATATATAGTTTCACTTTGAGTGATTGAAATTTCAGAACATTGAACCTCTGATCATGGAAGACCAGAGTATCGAAGTGCTGAAATATTGAACCTTGTGAATGGAGATCACCGTACAGTGATGGGAACTTTATCATTCTGTTCACTATAGTGCAATCTCAGAGTTGGTATATTTAAGTAGCAGGGGGTGTGGGGGATGCAGGGGGGCCCTGCAAAAATGTGAAATAAGAAGTTTTCACATTTTAGGTTTTAATTTTTTTTTTGTAAATTCGATGCTTCCTCTGTTCTGACCAACCTAGGTAAAGCTGAATTTAATAGATTATCGGTTTGCTATAATCACATAGCCAGATTTGCCACTGGCCTGCCTTACAAGACAGATCACTGCACTAATCTAATATCGCTTGGGTGGCTTGAATTACCTTCCCTAATCCAACTCAACCAGCTGGTACTTGCCCATAAAATCTTATACCAACTGGACAAAATCCCTGCACTGAAACCAGTAATCTACCCCTATAACAATCTAGGCACACTTAGATCATCCAAAAATCTACTTCTCCAAACTATCAAAACAAACAACTCAGCCGGCGACTCCCTATTCACCAACTATGTAGGAAAAATCTGGAACTCCCTACCAGCTAATATTTCCCTAGAACCCTCCTCAAAACAATTTAAGCATAATCTAACTATACACTTTAAATTACATTGGTTTTGCTCATGTTCCAAACCTGACTAATTTCATGCTGTGTTGCAATGTGCTTACTCCCATGTTTCTCAATGTCCTTGATGCTCATAGATGTCAACTGAGGATCTAAGTGACTACTGATTTCTGATATACTGTAAATATTTATATTGTATTGTATTGATTTTCACTGTTTTACTATGTAATTGTATTCCTATCTCTGCTTATATGAAATTTTATTTGTTTTTCCTTTAGAGCTTTTCTCCCCGGGCCTCTGCTGAAAATGGACATATATCCAGTCAGATTATCCCAGTCAACAAATGTAAAATAAATAAAAAAAATATTTTAGCACTTCCATCCCCTGGTCTTCTACAATCAGAGGTTCGATGTTCTGAAATTTCGATCCTTCAAAGTGAATCCATAAATATATGTATATGTATATATATATATATATATATATATATATATATATATATATATATGGGTCTACTTCATTTGATTGAAAGACCATTTGACCTAAACCCATTTGATCGAAATTTCATTTGATTGAAAACTAGTATTCAAGGCAAATAACAGAGATTTGTCCCCTTCCTCAATATCATGTGACCCTGGAGTTGGTATATATAGTTATGGGGTGTGTGGGGGGGGGCGAAGCCCCCCACCTATTTCATTTAAAATCTGTAGTTTTTGTGTTATTTTCTTATTTTAAAGGAAACTAGGTGGGGGGCTATGCCCCCCACACCCCCCCCAACTATATATACCAACTCCAAGGTCGTACAACACTGAGGAGGGGGATAAATCCTGGTTTTATGCCTTGAATACTGGTTTTCGATCAAATGGGTTTAGGTCAAATGGTCTTTCAATCAAATGAAGTAGACCTATATATATATATATATATATATATATATATATATATATATATATATATATATATGTATTTTTTGACCGCAGTGGTGCAGCAGTTAATGTTGTCGCCTCACAGCAAGAGGTTCTCTGGTTCGATTCTCGGCTGGGGTGCCTTCTGTGTGGAGTTTGCATATTCTCCCATGCTCAGTGGGTTTCCTCCGGGTACTCCGGTTTCCTCCCACATTCTAAAGACATGCTTCTGGAGCATTTCTCCCCGGGCCTCCGCTGAAAACAGGATCTGTGGAACCCGGTCAACAAATGTTAAAATAAAAAATAAATAAAAAAATATATAGCTATATATATATATATATATATATATATATATATATATATATATATAGATATAGATATAGATATATAGATATATAGGTGTAATGTGTGTGTGATATATATGTGTGTGTGTGTGTGTGTGTGTGTGTGTGTGTGTGTGTGTGTGTGTGTGTGTGTGTGTGTGTATATAGGACTTTGAACCACCACAGTTCTGCCCAACACAGCTTTCTTGGGACTTTGTCATCTGCTTTCTCCAAGTATAGGAATGAACTGTTGGCCTCCTTCCTCATCTCTCCCTTTTTTCTAAACTGTCTCACAGCAAACATCGGGTCAGTTGTGCTGCATTCTCATATGAATATGAACTGTGTATCTCCCACCTTACATTTTACTACCCTGCGTATCCATTTATCAATACCCCTCTTCATAACTTTCATGCAATGTGACAGGAGTTTGATGACTCTGTACTCTTTACAGTTGTGGATGTCCCCTTTTTTCTTGTACACTGGCATAAGTATGCTTATTCTCCAGTCACCTGGGATACGCCTTTCTCTCCAAGCTGCTATGAGTACCCTCAGGTGCCATTTCTCCCTTATCTCACCCAGCATCTTTCCTTAATTATATTCTTACTTCCAGGGTGGTATCCTGTTCACCTCATATCAAAGCCTGTGTCTAGGGCAGTACAGCATCTGTGGGTTTATTGTCATTTCTAAGCTGCTGCAAATACTCCTTCCATCTGCCTTTGATGTCCTGCAGACAGGTGAGCATGTTGTTGCTGGCATTCCTTTATGAAGGGTGTTTGACTGTATTTTTTACCTTCTGTCTTGGCCTTGCAACCTTATGTAGTTTCTTTGTGTCATCTACTGAGTCTCTTTCAGAAGCTGGTGGAGTGCCTCCAATGCCCTTTTCTTTGCTATTGCAACTCCTTTCTTAGCTTCTTTGTTAGGCAACCTGTATTCCATCCTAGACTGGTTGGTCTTTTCTATCTCCCACTTTTTTCTGCACTTCGTGTTTCTTTTGTGGAGTTCCTGAACTGCTGCATTCCATCACCTGCTTTCCTTATGTACCTTATTAACATACCGGGCTTGGCCATATATCAGTTCTGTAGTCCTCACACATGCTGTTTTGATCCATCACCTGCTTTCCTTATGTACCTTATTAACATACCGGGCTTGGCCATATATCAGTTCTGTAGTCCTCACACAGGCTGTTTTGATCCATCACCTGCTTTCCTTATGTACCTTATTAACATACTGGGCTTGGCCATATATCAGTTCTGTAGTCCTCACACAGGCTGTTTTGATCCATCACCTGCTTTCCTTATGTACCTTATTAACATACCGGGCTTGGCCATATATCAGTTCAGTAGTCCTCACACAGGCTGTTTTGATCCATCACCTGCTTTCCTTATGTACCTTATTAACATACCGGGCTTGGCCATATATCAGTTCTGTAGTCCTCACACATGCTGTTTTGATCCATCACCTGCTTTCCTTATGTACCTTATTAACATACCGGGCTTGGCCATATATCAGTTCTTTAGTCCTCACACAGGCTGTTTTGATCCATCACCTGCTTTCCTTATGTACCTTATTAACATACCGGGCTTGGCCATATATCAGTTCTGTAGTCCTCACACAGGCTGTTTTGATCCATCACCTGCTTTCCTTATGTACCTTATTAACATACCGGGCTTGGCCATATATCAGTTCTGTAGTCCTCACACAGGCTGTTTTGATCCATCACCTGCTTTCCTTATGTACCTTATTAACATACCGGCTTGGCCATATATCAGTTCTGTAGTCCTCACACATGCTGTTTTGATCCATCACCTGCTTTCCTTATGTACCTTATTAACATACTGGGCTTGGCCATATATCAGTTCTGTAGTCCTCACACATGCTGTTTTGATCCATCACCTGCTTTCCTTATGTACCTTATTAACATACCGGGCTTGGCCATATATCAGTTCTGTAGTCCTCACACAGGCTGTTTTGATCCATCACCTGCTTTCCTTATGTACCTTATTAACATACCGGGCTTGGCCATATATCAGTTCTGTAGTCCTCACACAGGCTGTTTTGATCCATCACCTGCTTTCCTTATGTACCTTATTAACATACCGGGCTTGGCCATATATCAGTTCTGTAGTCCTCACACATGCTGTTTTGATCCATCACCTGCTTTCCTTATGTACCTTATTAACATACCAGGCTTGGCCATATATCAGTTCTATAGTCCTCACACAGGCTGTTTTGATCCATCACCTGCTTTCCTTATGTACCTTATTAACATACCGGGCTTGGCCATATATCAGTTCTGTAGTCCTCACACATGCTGTTTTGATCCATCACCTGCTTTCCTTATGTACCTTATTAACATACCGGGCTTGGCCATATATCAGTTCTGTAGTCCTCACACATGCTGTTTTGATCCATCACCTGCTTTCCTTATGTACCTTATTAACATACCGGCTTGGCCATATATCAGTTCTGTAGTCCTCACACATGCTGTTTTGATCCATCACCTGCTTTCCTTATGTACCTTATTAACATACCGGGCTTGGCCATATATCAGTTCTGTAGTCCTCACACATGCTGTTTTGATCCATCACCTGCTTTCCTTATGTACCTTATTAACATACCGGCTTGGCCATATATCAGTTCTGTAGTCCTCACACAGGCTGTTTTGATCCATCACCTGCTTTCCTTATGTACCTTATTAACATACCGGGCTTGGCCATATATCAGTTCTGTAGTCCTCACACATGCTGTTTTGATCCATCACCTGCTTTCCTTATGTACCTTATTAACATACCAGGCTTGGCCATATATCAGTTCTGTAGTCCTCACACATGCTGTTTTGATCCATCACCTGCTTTCCTTATGTACCTTATTAACATACCAGGCTTGGCCATATATCAGTTCTGTAGTCCTCACACAGGCTGTTTTGATCCATCACCTGCTTTCCTTATGTACCTTATTAACATACCAGGCTTGGCCATATATCAGTTCTGTAGTCCTCACACAGGCTGTTTTGATCCATCACCTGCTTTCCTTATGTACCTTATTAACATACCGGGCTTGGCCATATATCAGTTCTGTAGTCCTCACACAGGCTGTTTTGATCCATCACCTGCTTTCCTTATGTACCTCATTAACATACCAGGCTTGGCCATATATCAGTTCTGTAGTCCTCACACATGCTGTTTTGAGGTGCTGCCATTATTCTTCAATGACACCTATTTCCTCTTCTTCTTGGGGTGCTGGAGGCCTGAGTAATTCCTTCAACTATAGTAGCTTCTCTCCAATCAACTTCCAGGTCTTCAGCCTGGTCTCTGGTTACCTTAGAGACCTCTCTGACCACTGCTTGCAACTGATTGTGGCAACTAACTAGTGGTTTATGCTGTGGGCTGACTGTTTCACTGGGGATGACTTTGCAATAATTGATTATACAAGTGATGGTGAACCTTTTGGGTTTGGAGTGTCAAAAGCTCTTGGCAGAAAATAATTCAGTGCACTTCACATGAGTAACAAATGCAAAAGCAGTGTCTTTTAGTAACTCATGGTGTGTGTCACCTTTGACACGTGTGTCATATATTCACCATCACTGGATAATACCCTTGTACCCGTTCATTACTATGGGAAGTTTACCTGAGTTGCATATTGGCCACTCTTGTATGTGACTTCAGACTGTCTGTCTTTCTGAATCATGTATTGAATTCAGGACTACCACACTTGTCTTAGATAGTGTGTTGAAGTAATGTCTCTGATGAAGTAGGAATAGTCTTGAGTCCTAGTCATCCTCTGATTTTTTTTTTTAACAAGAAGCATCTTTATTAAATTATCACTTATGACATAGGCAATTATACATTTATATAAATGAAAACAAACCATATTGACATAGACTTAGTATTTTACATCACAGACCATATTGACATAATTTCAGTTGCAAACATTATACATCACTTATAATCTACCCAATCGTTCAGTCAGACATTACACTGCTCATTCATATCCTGCTTTCTTTTAATCCTCATTCCTCCCCTGTATGTATTGCTCTCACAGCTCCCATTTTTCCTATGTAATTTGCTGCTACCCTTTTCTAAAGATCCCAATTCCAGTTGTTTTATCCCTATTACTATATTCACTACTTCTAGTACAGCTGCTTTAGACTTTGATTTCCATTTTGAAGTAATTGCTTTTTTTGGCAGCCACCATAATTAGACTCAACAAGGCCTTACTATGTCTAGGCAATCCCAATTCTGTATCATAGCTCAAAAAATAATTTTCCTGGATAAAGCAATTTGCTCACCCAGTATCTCTGATAGAGTACTCTGTAGAGAATCTTTAAAGTCTGCCAACTCATTGCACTCCCAGAAAATATGTTACCAGTTACCTCTTTCTTCCCCATCACACCTCCAGCATTTGCTGTCTGGAAAAATTCACTGGTGTCTTCTTGGGGTATAAAAATATCTATGTAAACATCTCCAAGCAAAAATCCTAACTTCTAGATTGTGTTGCATATTTGGAAGACAAACATATATCCCCCCACTGTTTCATTGAAAGTTGCTTGTCCAGTCTCTGTCCCCAATCCTTTCTCACCTCCTCTGACTGAGTGTTACAGTTATTTGAGTCCTAGTTATCCTTAGCTCATACACCTGGAAATGCCAATCAGGAACTCACCATTCACCTTGAGGCTCATCCAAAACTGCTATTATGTGCATCTAGTTGCTTTTAACTATGGTACAGTCTTCAGTTTGTCCTATGTATGACCTTGTTTCATTGTTTTTTTCCCCAACAGAAACATCAGTTCAGTGTTCAATGTTCCATGTGCATAGTACCAAACTCTAAGCCTTACTTAAGGTTTTCCAAGAGTTTATCATCTGCTAGTGAAGTGTCATATGCCCTAATTCCAGCAGCCTCATCCAGTTCCTTTTTAAATACCTGCAAACTCCCTATATTTTCTGATTTTCATGGAAAAGCATTCAACAACAGCCCTAAACTTTATTTATTTATTTATTTGTTTATTTATTTATTTATTTATTTATTTCATTTGTTAACCGGGTAGTGTCCGGCTGGGCCAGAAGCCTGTTTTCAGCAGAGACCCGGGGAGAAAAGCACCAAAGCAGATTACAATAGAAATTACAAATGACATATGCAAGTTACAATAATTATTATAGGACATACACAGGAATACAAATTACAAATTCTTACAGTAGTGTGATAAAAAAGTTAGACATCTTGAGAAAAATATTAAGCAATTTTAGGCAATTGTCAAACATATCAAGCAATATCAGCAAACTATTAAGCAATTATAGGCAATTGTCAGACATATCAAGCAATATCAGTTCACCATACTTCATTCTTTTCTTTAATTGTTTTGGGAGAACGATTCAATAAAGCCTGGAGATATAGCGAAAGAAAGGTAGCAAGAGGATACAGATGTTTAGCCTGGGTTAGTACAGGAGCAGAGCCTATGTTTACAGAAATGTTCTTTTAGGGTCTGTTTAAATGTTAGTGTGTTACTGATGGTGAGAATATGCTGTGGAAGAGAGGTCCATTGCTCGGCTATGAAATGGGAGAATAGGGAGATGCCATAAGTGTTTTGGGCCTTATTCACTTTTAACAATATTTTGTCAGCAGATCTAAGGGATGTTAGGTTACTATAGAGTTGAACTAGATTTGATATTGCTGGGCAGTTGTCAGGTTTATATATGACTGTGTGGGCGGTTAGTAGCTGAGTCAGGGAGAGGAGATGAGGGAGCTCTAGCCAGTTTAGCTTAATTAATGCAGTACAGTGGTGAGCTCTATAAGACTGGTTTGTAGCGAATTTGGCAATTTTGTTATAGCAGGATTCGAGGGTATTTAGTTTAGATTTGCAAAGGTTGGTAAATATTTGTGAGCAATATAGAAGGGAAGATAATAGAGTCCAAGCAGTAGAGAGTCTGGCTTGGTCAGTGAGAAATGGTTTTGCTCTGTAGAGTGAACCCAGTTTGGCAAGCACCTTTTTTTATGATTAGAGCAAGGTGTTTATCAAACCTAAGTCCGCTATCAATTGTAACCCCAAGAAGTTTTTTATGCTCTACTGGCTCTATTTTAGTGCCATTGGAGGAGGAAATACAGATAGGAGGTAGATTCTAAGGTGTTGGGTTTTGTTGAAAGACCATAAGCTTGTTTATTTTGGGGTTAAGTATAAGTTGATGGAGAGTCAGATAATTTTATATACTGTGGAGGGCTGCTTGAGTGTTATCTTTGCGCTCTTTGATAGTGGTGGCAGAGCAGATCAGGGAAGCATCATCAGCACATTGTACAATTGAGGTTAGGTTAGCTGCAGTATGAAGGTCATTAGTAAAGATAGTGAACAGGAGTGGACCGAGGATTGAGCCTTGTGGGACCCCAACTCTCACAGGGAGGTGAGTGGAGAGCTTATTTTCCCATAGAGTGACTTGTTTTCTTTCAGACAGGTAGCTATGAAACCATTTTAGGGTTTCAGAGCTGCAGTGGTAGATGGCTAGTTTGTTTAGAAGTATTTGATGTGACACAGTGTCAAATGCTTTTGGCATGTCTAGGAAGGTAGCATATACTAGTTGATTTTTGTTTTTAAGCTGGTATACAGTGTCAGTAAAGCTGATGAGTGCTGTACTGGTACTATGCTTGGGCCGGAAGCCATGTTCTGTTTTTGGATAGTAGATTATTGGTCAGGAAATGGTCTAATATCTGTTTGTGTATACATTTTTCTAAGATTTTGGCGTGTGGGGACAGAATGGCTATGGGTCTATAGTTGGATATATCAGTTGAGTGGCCGCCTTTATGTAAGGGTTTTATAGCTCTAATATAGTTGGTTTGAACTGGTTTAAGTTGGAGAAGGGTAGTGTTTTTGTCAGGAGTCTGAGGTATGGTAGGAGCTGTACTGGGGTTGTTGCTAAGTAGGGAGGTAATTGAGTTAATAAACTGGGAGCTAAATTGAGTGGCTATGGCCTCATTTTGATTGGTCAGTGTTGGGGCTGGGGTAGTGGGTTTTCCTGGGTTGAGAAGGAGATTAATTGTTTCCTAGAATCTTTTAGAATTGTTCTGGTATTTTAGTTGTTTTGCTTGGAAGTAGTTTTTTTTTTGTCCTTTTTAATTAGTTTTTTAGTTTGATTTCTAAGTTGCTGGTTGGTAGTGAGTTTTTTTTAGTTTTACTACTCTGATAGTGAGACCAGGCTCTATCTCTTTGTTTTAGTAAATGAAGTGTGTCTTTTGATAGCCAGGGAAGTCTGTTTGAGTTTGTGCATATTTATCTTATGGGGGCTAGTTCATTAAGTATTTGAAGGAAGGAGGTATTTAAGCACTGAGCTGCACTATCAAGTGGAAGATGTTTCAATGGTATCCAATCGTATTGTAGAAGTTGAGAATTAAATAATAAAGGAGAGACATTTTTTGTTGCGAATGTAGTGAAATAAAATATTGGAGACATTATGGAAATGCTTTATAACTGTTCATAATCAGTTTCATTTTTACCCTTGGCACCTCAACAAATACAACGACTCTTGGCACACTGCTAATGATTATTAAAATCAATCTCCATTGTTGCTGCCATGTTATTATTATGTTTGCAATTAAAAATCAAGATAAGGTCACATCTTACTGACATACAACATAATGTAAAAATGCATCTTTGGAACTCTAGTTTTTATAAGGCGCCATATCTTGACAGTTTGTTTTGTGAAGAATGTTTGGATTCTTTCCAAACTATGAATCTGAGCAAAATTATAATTGCATACTGCCATGCAGTATTTAATATTAGGTCTTATTAAAGCGTTGTATATAGACGGTAGCCTGTCAGCTTACCTGAAGATATGCTATGAGAACATTTTCCCTATTACTATTCATAGGTTTGCATCAAGATACAGTCTTTTATCTGCAATGTGTTCAAGATCCTTTATCATATCATCCATATGGATACGCTTACTGACTATCATATATGGGTACCTTCAGTTATTGACAATGGAGTGGACGGTCTTTGATTTCTTAACATTAAGATCCATATTACTCCTCCAATATGCAACCCTATCCAAGTATTGAAGCAATCTAGATTGATCTACTAAATCTGTCACAACTTCCCCCACACTGGCATCATCAACAAATTTACTAAACCATATGCAGCATGTGTATGTGCATATATATATATATATATATATATATATATATATATATATATATATATATATTTATAATATGCAGCAGCTATATATTTATTATCATCACACTGTCCTGATATTTTTACACTGCACCCACCCTAATACATGCCTTCTTTACATTTACAATATTGTTTTCTACTATGTTAGTGAAATATGTTCCCAGTAACAAGTGCGTACTCTTGTTCATCCAGTGTTTCATCAATACATTTCTAGAAACTAAAATGATTTTAATTAGGTCATGCGTACCTCATGTGTTTTAATGAAAACAGTAAATGGTTATGAGGGGTGTCCTTCTGTCACAGTCTCTTTCCAAAGTCAGCTCATATGACACAGATGCACTGAACAGGCTTGATGGGAGGGTTTACAACTTATCATGGATATTCTGAAACCTTGGGGTAGTTATATGAGTTTGAGAAATGCATCTCTTGCATGGGGATCTGAATGTTTTTACACCATGTAAGAACTGTCTGCTGTCCGAAAAAGTACTGGATAGATATGCCGCTATGGAAGAGTCTTAGATGCATGGTCATAAGAAAGAGGTGACCATGTGTGTCTATAAGACTGAATGAAATTTGGTTGTAATTCATGAAGAACCTGGGAGCACAGCAAATCAATACAAATCATGTTTTGTGGTGGACGGCTGTTGGCAGGGTGACTGATTCATAAAAGTCATTCCAATGACCGTTTTCCATTTCACAGATTGAAGTATCCGGTTTTAGACATTTTGAGTACTGAAACTCTGAAAAGAACATTAGCATTTTGATTTGCTGTGCTAACTATACTGCTGAGTTTTACAGAGGTCACAGAGTGCTATACAAGGCCATATTTCCTCCAGTTTGCCATAAAGACCAGCACTGTAGTCTCAGGAATCTTTGTACCACTCCCTTATCTTCTCTGTTAGTAACACATGGTAAGGGAGGTGGACAGCTGCTGCAGTCAGGTGTGTTTTTTTCCATATGTCTCCCTTAGTCCTGCATTGCTTCAGTGAGTGTTACTGTATTATGTAAGACATATAGTACCTTACTTGCTGTATGCACATCACATGCACAGTGGTACCAGCTGCAAATTAGTATTTTGGACCTGCTGATCACAGGTTCTCTGTAGAGGATGGTATCTTCTGCCCAGCAGACTCCTGAACAGTACCGCATTTTATGTTGTCTTTGTAGCATTCATGATATGCTTAGCATTTCAGTAGCACATTGTGTTACTAGTGTTTCTAGCAATGAGTGTAGTTCTCAGTTACACAAAGCAGAGTTAGTGAATGCCAGCTTTGTAGTTTAGAATATCACCTGGGTTGTATCTTTGGGCTCTGGTCAGACAACAAGCATTATGATGCACAGAAAGGTGATAACTACTCTCAGTGCATAAGCTCTGAATGTTTCACTTACTCATGTATTACTATTATTAGTATTATTATTATTAGTATTATTATTATTAGTATTATTATTATTATTATTATTATTACTATTCACTGCCAAAGCTGGATCAGAAGAGCAAACTTTTTCACTCTACGCTTGTATCAGCTTAATCATATCACTTTATTCAACAGACAGTCAGCAGGCTGGTGATACAGGAAGCCAACTCTTCGGTTGTGTACAAGTGCTCAGCATTCAACAAAGTGGGCAGAGATGAATGGCTCATCTACTTCTATGTGACCAGTAAGTGCAAATTATTAGACATCTAGGCTCTTAGATGCACTTACCTGAAGATGTGTATTGATTTTGTACAGTTGTAAGTGCATTGATTCTGTACAGTTAATTAAGAAGTCCTGCACTGCCTTTCCATACTACTATTGCTATACCGTTTTGCTAAAGTAATCTCCTGAATGTCTTTGTAAAGAAAAGAGTTTTACATTTTCTTGACATTTTATACTTGAGATGTCAATCATAAGCATTTAGGTAATATATTGCCTTATAAAAATGTGCCAATACAGCTGACCTGATGTAAGATTGCATACCATGCCTTGCTTGAATTACAATTGTATATTTTTTATTGCAAATGTAGCCCCTCTTCTCAAAAATGCAGACTCTGCTCTCATACTGTTGTCTGATACCTTAGCTGAAGTTATCGCAGTTTCTTCTAGCCATAACATTTGTGCTTTGGTTTTGGCATAGTCCTGTTAAGAGTCCTCAGATGATACAAGTTAGATTACAAAACATCCGGTTTAAACTGTGGCTTCTGGCACTTGGGACTGAAGCTTATGCATACCAAATGGAATAATTCCATGTCCATCATGTGCAAAACCACAATGTGCACTACGTCCTTGAGGCATTTTTGGGCCTTTGACTAGCAAGTCGGCAGTTACAAATATTATTTTAATTTCTGATTTATCTTGGTTTGAAATGTGCGCAACCGACAATGGCATTAATTGTAACAACATGTAACAATGTAGCAATTTTGATATGAAATCTTACTAGACTTTTGATTAGCTTTATTTTCTGAATCTATCCAGCCATCCCAGAAGGCTTTCTTATCAAGCTATACCCTTCAGAAGAGCCCATTGAGGGTCAGAATGTCACTTTAACTTGCAATGCTGACATGTTCAAGTATGTGAATCTGCAATGGTATTATCTCAATCCTGAGAAACTTCAAGATGAAGACAATGACACTCTGACACTGGATTGTAAGAGCATATATAAATATGCAGACAATATGCGTAAACAATCCCTCTCCTATCAAGAGTCCAATAATGCAAGCCTGCTTCTCAGGTTTCCTAAAATCACATTGGAAGAAGAAGGCAATTATGTGTGTGTAGTGCAGAATAAAAGAACAGGAGAGAAACACTGCCACATAAAATACGTCTCTGTACAAGGTAAGAAAATATGCTGAAAGAAGAATAAATTATTTGGTTATATTTGTCTATTTATTTATTTATACTTATTAATTAAAGTAAAGAAGGTACAGAATGTTTCACATGGACCTTTTTTAGACTGAACTCTAGGGCACCATCTAGTTAATTCACTTCCTCAGAATCATACAGTAGGCAAAATGACTGTGGAAATCAAACATTGGACTACAAAATGAGACTTATTTTATACAATAGAGGATGCTAATGCTGATTTAAACATGTTTTGAACTGTAGTAATTTTTGCATCTGAAACTGGTGTACATGATACCTCCCATGCAAGAAAAGAAGCTACCGTTGTTGCTCTGCCTGAATTGCCATTGGTGACATAGCAGTGTTTTTTGTGGTTGATCTGTATACTGTTATTATCTGCTTTAAACTCTTGTTCCAGGCTCTCTTTTACCAAGATGCACCACAAAAAACTTGTTCTGGATTTGACTCAGAAAACAGACTTGCACCATCTGCGAAGTGTCTTTTGTTTATACTATAGTGTATACAAGGGCTGATTTAGCAGCCCTGTTTTTGCTGTGGTCATTTTTGCATCTGAAACAAGTCTACCTATTTCAGTCCTAGTACGAGCTACTGCATATGTTTCTGAGCTTGAGTTACTATTGGTTACTTAGCAGACTTTCACTGTCCTCTATGCTATTGTGACTGCTTTAAATTTGGTATGTTCCAGGGCTGTGCTGGGCTTCAACAGGCTTGCCTTGAACTCTTACTACTGGATTTGACTTGCCAAACAGTACCATACCATCTGAGAAATGCTATGCTTATCATAGAGGGTTTGTGGTGATGTGCAATACAGTACGAATGTGCATATAATAGTTGCAAGTACTTGCCTTGCTAATTGTCCTAATCATTGAAACTCTTACAAAAAACAGACATGTCCCAATAACTTTACTCCTGTGCGAGGCATCCTAGTGCTGAGTTGCGTCTAACTGTTTCTGGTTGAGTGGCAGTTTGTGGTACTGTTTGTCAGCTAGCAAAGCTCAGTTTAGCAATTTTAGTTAATGTGATTTAGTACTAGCGTTACTTGGCTTGGTTACTTTATTTTAGTGATGTCTAATTCATTGGTATGCAGATATGTTTTAGCCACAGAGATAGGAGATGGGAAATAAGTCAGAACATTTTTGCTGGTGCATTCCATATATTTTAAATTTTTCTTACACCCAGTTATATTTTGGCTACTTCATCAATTGTTAATGTTTGCATTATTTGGTTTATTATTTATTCCTCTTGTGCCTTAGTCTCTTAGTGACTTAGTCTGGATTGTGGTACACTACGCCTTCCATGTTGTTTGTGGACTGGAAGAGGAGGCACTGTGCATTTATTTCTTTATTAGTCATTTGTGTATCTTTTGCTTCTTTCTTTATTTTTATTTATTTTAAGTATTTTGTTTTTTGTCAGTCACCTTAATTTTGTCTGCCTTATATTTTATTGTAACATTGAATGCATGCTGTGCTTGAGGGTTTTAATGTTTTATCTTTCTGTGTTCCCATGTGGTCATCCTACTATTAATGATATGTTTTTCAGTCCTTACTAATCATTTGAATTGTTTATGGCTTTATGCTTCACACTTCTGTGTGCATTCCTTGAAAACTAATGTGTTTTCAATTGCTGTGGATAGAGCCATTTTCATTGCATTTGGTTTGCATTTACATTATGTAGAATTTAAATTCCCACATGCATCATTTCTGTTTTCTTTGTTATATGTTTTAAGTAGAGGCATAGTTTTTTTCATTCCTTAGAGGTTTCTTCCTTTTCTGAGTAGTTTTAACAAAATCTAAGCTTCTTTTGTGCTTATCATTTTATGGTTAAATGGCATTCGTATTGACTTAAAGACAGTTGAGCCTTTTAGTTTGTGGCAGATTTTGGTGTATCCTTTGCTCACGTAGTATTACTAGAGAGTGGTCATTTTGATTTCTCTTTTGGTGTATGAGTGAATCAAGCTGCTGAACCAAATGTAGAGGTTATTAAGTTTTTAAGTATGGCCACTTTCTGATACTGTTGTTATAAATTACGTTATTTTCTTTCTTGCCAATATGTCTATTTAGCAGAAATAAAAATGCAAGTATATGTTTTATTCATTTGTTGTCTGATTAGTAGAAAACCTATATCACCCACCTATTTAGTACGAACACTACTTTATGACTCCCCTATACTTGTAAATCTCCATGCCAACCAAACTTCCTAGTTGTAACAATGCTACAACAAAATTGCCAAGTTTTCCTGCAACTTCTCTTATAAAGCTCATCACTGCATTGCCTGGAAAACATAGCTGTCCAGAGCTACCTCATCACATCAGCTACTCAAAACTGGTTGCAGCTCATATCCTTCTACATAAACCCAACGCATGCCCCAGCAAAAAAGGTGTCCTCCAAACCTATCATCCCTAAGAATAATAAATAAAGCCTTACTATCCACTCACTAAGCTAGTACCTCAGTAGGGGGAGCCCTTTATTCCATCCACATACCCGAGCTATGGAACTCCCTACCTCTAACACTATGACTCAATAACAACCTGTCCACTTTCCAAGATCAGCTAAAAGACCACCTCTAGGACACCAGGGTATAATCTTGCTCTTCACCAGGCTGACTCCAACACAAATAGCCCTCTCCCTTACCACCACTCTCTCTCAGTTCTGTCACTCCCCAAAACAGATGAGCTTTACTAATAAACAGTGAAGACTCAATTGTAAATAAAATATTAACAGCGTATGTGTCTTGTAACTTCTGTGGTATCTCCTCTCTTAGACTAACACTTATTGACACTACTGTCTGCAACTAGCAATGTTATACCTATAACCTACTACTCTACCTCCTAAAGGATATGTAACCCTAAGTCAAACTGAATAACTTGCCTAATTTATATGTTCAATTATGCATATCCATGTTTACAGCATTTCCACTGGAAATGCTCGTATATAGTATATTCCATTTCAACATGATTTTATGATTGTAGCAGTGTGAATGCATGCTTTTATTTGCTATGTGTTTATGTAATGTGAACCAATTCAGTGTTACTGTGTATCATTTTCAAGTTCTACACTGTCAAAGATGACACTAATGTTTAATCTACCTGTGTTATTTACATTGTTTCTTGAATTATATTTTACCAATGGAGTTTTCCCACCCATTATACATGGAAAAGACGTTCTAAACGCAGTCGGATCTGTGATGAAATGAAAATAAAATAAAGAAATTGCACTCTATCCAGTTCACAACTCAAACTTATTGCAGCACTCAATACAAAGAGGCAGACAACTAATCCCATATAAGTCATATACTTTTCTTTACTCATACTGGATAAAATAAAAAAACAAAAAACAAATGAAAGAATACAGGAATATAAGGAGAAGGATCAGATGAGAAGGCAAGAAATGTGGAAAAACCATAAATATAGTTACAAGTACAGAAAACTCCTGGAACAACCTCATGTTGATCAGCATCAAATGCAATAATGGTTAAGGAGAGGTGAATTTAAACCAAAAGATGAAAGGTTAATATTGGCGTCCCAGGATAATGGACTACGTACACATTGGTTTACAAAGTTAACTGAGCATGTGAGAGAAACAGACAAAAGCAGATTCTGTTAAACAGAATGGGAAACAGTTACGCATCTTGCTGGGTGTGATACATTAATGCCAGAGGGCCTGTGTATTGAAAGGCATAGTAATGTGGCAAGATTGTTGCATTGGGGATTGTGCAAACATTACAATATTGAAGTAATTACAGAGCATTACGAAGTTTATATCACATGGGATCACCCATTGCAAACAGTTTAAAAAATAGATGTGATAAAAACAGATATAGTAGTCCATGAAAAGAAGGCAAAAGTAGCATTGATTATTGAAATTGATTCACCCATTGATTACAGTGTCTTACATTCAAGAGACACACAGTCAAAAAAATAGCAGGATTTGCAGGCAGAAATGAGGGCAATGTGAAAGGTCAACAAGACAGTTTCAATAACAGTTGGAGCAATGGGACTCATGAATAATAATTTACAGTCATATTTAGATATGCTACCTATACCTATAACTCTGAACTGCAGAAGGAGTCAGTTCTGGGAACATTACAGGTGCTATGAAAAGCACTTTGGGCTAACATCAAAGACTTAAACAATATTAATTTCATGAACTTTAATCATAGTTTGACTTAGGAATGGGGTCCATTCCCATCATGGTATTAGAAACCCCAAAGTCTTGGAGAAATTAAACTGGGTAAAGATGTATGTCATTAATTATGAAAAATATCTACCTATTAACTGTTCCAAGATCTAATGCCATTTAGTGCTTCTGCTGTAAATAATGTGTAGTTTGCTATGCATATCCCATCTGCCATTTCTATTTCAACATGCTGAACCATTGCATTGCCTCAAGTGGTATATTTTTCCCCAGATACTTTTTATTGAAACAAAAAGTAAAGAAGAGCAATAAACAAAACATGCATATAAAAACAGACAGTAAAATGCGGAACTCACACAAAAACCTACATACAATACTTACATTTAATACAGTGAAGTAATTAACAATATGAAAGTGAAACTGTTACTATTGAAAATTTCCATATAAACAGAGATGAATTTGGTATATAATAAAATTAAACTTAAAACCTGAGTATTTTGAGTTCTAACAATAACCTTGTGTTTCTACCTATTCTAACAAAAACAAAAACGGTACTTATGTATTATCACAACCACAGTCTGTCTGCATGGACTGCATTCTCTTCTCGGCAACATTCCATTCTAATTGAAATAACCTGCTGCTTATGATTTCAACATCTAGATAAATTAACCTGCTGGCGAGCGTTAGAACACGTGCTGTTATTCAACTCTTCTGCTTATGTTTTATGTTTTCAACAAGTGTGTTTTTTTTTTTTTGTTTTGTTTTACAAGATATCATTGTTAACACGTTGAAAGCATAAGCAGAAGACTTGCTTTTTTTAAAGTAATATTGCATCCACTTTATTGATTGACTGTTATGCAACCACATTTTAGTACATTTCACTATACTATACTATATTGCTTCATTTTTACTAAAAATATAGATTTTATTTTTTATTTTACAGTAAAAGGACTTATTCTTTTATGACCCTTTCAACATATAGTTTAATGTAGGAAATTGAACATGAAAGATTCTGCAGAGTAAGCATTTTGATGAATACGAGATGTTTCTCTAATATTATTATTAATTATTAAATTTGTATATATTATTGGGAGAAAGTATTGTAAAATATATGTTATTTTTTATGTTGACAGTTAGTGTGTTTCACTGTAAATGTTTTCTAAATGTTGACTTTTCATTGTACTCCTCTGACTTCCGCATGCACACACACACACACACACACACACACACACACACACACACACACACACACACACACACACACACACTTTCAGGCATCCATCTTTATTAATAACTTTAGATACATAGGTTTTCATTTTAATTTCACACAAAAATGTAAACTGTACAAGCTATAAGTGACTGATTTCTTGCTCTGTTCTGTATTATAACCATGCACTCATTCATGGCCTTCTCAGCAGCACAATATTTCATTGAGAATGGAACGTTGCTGAGAATGCAGTCCATGCAGACAAACTGTGGTTGCGATAATATGGAAGTACCACTAAAACATAATAAACAACCACTCATTGCAGGAGTCCAAACAGACAGATGATAAAATCATCAAGCAAAGGAGAGTAGTATTACTGGAATTTAATTCATCCTGAAGTCTTGGTGAGTACCTTCACAAGGTGGACCCTGTTTTTACAAAATCTGACCAAGACAAGACTGATATATAGACTATATGTTATATAGCATACACCAGGGACAGAAGTAGGTTAAAAAAAACAGCTGGGTACACAAGTCTCAGGATAAAAAAGTTCCAATCATGGTATGCGTACTGGTACCAGGACTGGAAAAAATGACAGTGTAGAACCCTTAAGACATTGAAACATTCCTACAATAGGGTTAGACCAGGCTGGGAGGGATGCCCCCCATTATAGAAGGAAGTAGTAGTCCACAAAATCTACAAAAACTGACAGACCAAAGAAATTGCCATAAAAATGACAAAGTGGACTACTGAGGATAAAAAAGAAATGATGTATTGTTACTATTATTCAAGAAACCCAGAATTTCCAGACAGAAGATATTCAAAAAGTTTAAGAGTGACATTAGAGGAAAGAAAACTACTTGCACGAGAAAAGCTGTCAGAAGCTTCAAATGCAAATTTATGTACATAATACAACAGATCCAAGAAAAACACTATATATACCAAGAAACCTTGGATCATTTGGAAAAAGGAGCAACTGATAAACTGTAAAAATATAAAGAATAAAACCTAGAGATTTCTGAAAGATACAAAAAGAAATATGGACATGGACAAGAAAGAGAGATCTGACATGGTGCAATATGTATGGAAAGGATAAACAATACAAAAAAGCAGCCCCAAAGATATTTGAAGAGAAATATAGGCAAAGTGACCCATGTATGGAATACCTGCGAAGTGAAGGATTTAGTGTAGAAAGTCTAACACAGAATATGTTACCATATGATGGAATAATGAGTCCTCAAAATAAGGAGAAATAGGAGAGTGGGAGATCTGAAGAAGAAATACACACATGGGGAAAAAAGGATTTAATGTTGTGCAATATTTATACAAAGGAGAAAGCAAAACTAATCAATACAAAAAACAGCACCAATATATCTGGAGAGAAATACAGGCAAAGGCATTCAGATATGGAAATTTTCACAAGTCATGGATTACCCGTGAAGGGAAGGTTTTAATGTAGAAAGTCCAATTCATTTAAAGTCACAGCATGTTGGAACAATGAATCCCCAAATGAAGGAGAAACAAGTGGAACAGGAAGCATGTGATGTCTTGCCATATGAAGATACTCTGGAGCCCTCAGGAGGAAACAAATACAAAAGTTCAGTTGGATTTGCACAGCAATTGAAGGAGCAGGAAACAGTGCCAACTCTAACGCAGTCAATGCCGTGAAGTGACAGGCAACGAGTTCCCATATGAAAGAGTAATGGATGATGCAGGATGCAGCTGAAGAGAATATGTCATAGGAAGATGTTCTAAAACCTTCTGTAGAATGACCACAGGAAACAGAGAATGAAGAATATGCCCTCTGTTTAGACAAAAATGATCTAAGGGAAGAGTTGCTTTATTTAATAGAGAGGGATAGACATATTAAGATCAATGAAAGAAATAGATTACAGAATGTCAATAAGACCCAGAATGTTAGAAGTCTGATAAAAATTAACACAGTAAGCAGAACAATTAACAGAAATTCATGAGATATAACAGAAGTAAGTAGGACATATTACTGTGTAGCTAAATTAATAATAGACAAAGTCTTACCAAAAATACAGGGCAATAAAGGAAAGGAAGGGAAGAAATCAAATGCAGTTATGGAAGTGTTGCATAGAGAAAGCCATAAAGCAATTATGAAAAGAAGTGTCACTGTTCGAAGAGCATAGAAGAGGGAACAGATCAACAAAAATAGACAGAATTTGGAAAAAAAGCAAAAGGAATAGAAAATCACCCAAAGAGAAGGAATAGACACATTTTGGAGAAATATCTGTGAAGAACTTGTAGAAAATAACAAAGATATGGATAGAAGTAAAAGAAAGAGTAAGAAATTCAAATGTACAGGATATGAAATGGGATGAAGTAACAGCCAGAGAAATTGAATCAAAATTAAGAAAAGCTCGTAACTGGAAACCCCCAGGCCCAAATGCAGTACATAACTTCTGGCTAAAAGTATTAACATCTTTACAGAAGATTTAGCTCTGATTAAAAACTACTTATATGCGCACCCTGAACAGACGCCAACCTGGTTAACAGGAAAAATGATACTCCTCCTTAAGAGTGAACGTGCATACTATCCTAAAAAGTATATACCAATAGCTTTCCTTTTAATGATGTAGAAACTATATACTGGAATTGATGTCCACAGCATTTATAGTCATTTAGAAGAAAACTCAGTCATGGCAATAGAATAAAAGGGTAACAAAAGAAAGTCATATAGAACAAAGGATTATTTGTCGTTAAATAAATTCTTAATGGAGAATTGTAAAAAGAAGAAGAATCTAAGTATGGAATGGATAGATTGCAAAAAAGTATTTGACAACATTACACATTCATGGATAAAGGAGCAGATATATAAGATACACTCTGCATTGATCAATTACATTACAGCAGCCTTGAAACAGTGGCAAAAGACTTTTCAGCTAAGCCATGATAAAGGACAATTTATTACCCCAGGGATAAAAACTGAAAGAGAGATATTTCAGGGTGACTCTTTTTTCACTGCTGCTCTTTTGTCCTTAATCCATTAAACTGATTACTTAGACTAGATTATGGTTACGGTTCGGCTCTCAGAAAACAACGACGTGCAAAGACTTCTCATGTTCTTTTTATGGATGATTTAAAACTGTATAGGTCATCAGATGAGGAGCTAAAGCACAACTGGAAGTGGACAAAACTTTCTCAGATGATAAAAGATTGTCATTTGGTCTAGATAAATGTGCAAAAGCAACATTTAAAATGGGAAAGCTGCAGCACCTAGAAAATATTAGCCTGGGACAGGAATGAGATATAAAGGAAACTGAGCAGGAGGGAGTGTGTAAATATTTGGAAACTGATGAAGGATCAACAATAAAACATGAACAAATTTGAACAAAACTCAGTAAGGCATATTTTAAAAGACTAAAATTAATACTAAAAACAGCCCTGACATCTAAGAATGAAGTCCAAGCTACAAACCAGTTTGCTCTTCCTGTTCTTACTTACAGTTTTGGGATGACTGACTGGCCCCAAAAGGTATTGGATCAGTTGGACAGGAAAACAAGCAAAATGCTTCATGCTTAAAAAATCATATGTAAAAATGAGTGCATACAAAGATTATATATTCCACACTCTGAAGGAGGTATAGGCCTCCTAGAAACTGATTATATGCATAGAGCCGCAGTGGTAGGAATGCATAAATATCTGCTGACCTCACCAGATCCAAACATAGTGAAAATTTTAAAACATGATGCAAACAAGTCTAAGATTACTTCCCTGCTTAGCTTAGCAGAAGCATATCGGTGTCAAGTGGGAATGAAAAATCAAACCAGAAGTAGATAAAAATCAGCAGCAAATGAGTGTGCCAAAAATGAAAGAATATAAGGAGAAGGATCAGATGAGAAGGGAAGAAATGTGGAAAATGCATAAATATAGTTGCAAGTACAGAAAACTCCTGGAACATCCTCATATCAATCAGGCTATGGCACAGGAATAGTTAAGGAGAGGTGAATTTAAACCAAAAGATGAAATATTAATATTAGCTGCCCAGGATAGTAGACTACTTACACATTGGTTTACAAAGTGCATTGAACATGTGGGAGAAACAGACAAATGCAGGTTCTATGAAACAGAACTGAAAACACATTTTGTTGCTGGCAATGATACACTAATGGCAGACAGCCTGTATACTGAAAGGTATAACAATTTGGAAAGAGTGTTGCACTGGGGACTGTGCAATCATTACAATAAAGAAGTAGCTGAGAACCATTGGAAACATGAGACAGAAAGCATTATAGATAAATAATAAAACCAACAATCAGGTCACCAGGAAGTAAATGCTCTTCAAACGAAACAGCAAAATAATTCCAACAAACACAACGCAGGAGAGCAAAACAAGGCTGTGAGTCAACTGGAACATGCACTAAACGCATGTAGCCAGTAATGTGTTGAGTCCAGACACAGCGAGCAATAATCCACAAACGTATAAACTCCAAGCACAAATCGATTTATTGAAAAAACATAAATTGGCAAGCACTTTCACCCAAAAAGAGCTTTATCGAGCCATAAACAAATAGTAAAAAAGGTGCATTCTTTTAAACCATTTTAAAAGACATCACAATGACATAATTTCCTTTTATAACTCATTAACCCATTAAAGCAGCTCAAACATAAAATAAAACATACATATGTCAATACCTCAAAATAAATTAAAACTCTTAAAATATGTGTATACGTTAGTGTGTGTGTGTGTGTGTGTGTGTGTGTATAGATATATATATATATATATATATATATATATATATATATATATATATATATATATATATATATATATATATATACACATGCAAATATACATACAAAAAATACATACAAAAAACTGTATGAATATGCACAAAACTAAAATGCATGAAAAAAGTATAAAACAAACATAAATACGTATACATATATGATGCAGAATGTAATATGTACCAACAAACAATGCAAACTCCAATACAAAAGTATAGAACACTCTATAACTTGATCTTCAGCCTTCTGTTCTTTAAAAGTGGCTTAATAGGAATTTTGTCATTCAGGCCAGGTCTTTGATCTGCTCTTAACCTAATAATCCAATCTAGCTCACATCTCTCTGTATAATTCCTGATGTCCCCTCCCCTACGGCTCGGCACATTAACCTGCAATACCTGAAAACTAAAATTATGTGTAGGTGAGGTCTCTATAACATGTTTGGAGAGTGCATTATTCATGGCTCTAATACGTATGTTATAAAGATGCTCCCTAACTCTCCCCCTAAGACGTCTGTCGGTCTTGCTGACATAAAACGCCATACATGATGTACATTTAGCTAAGTAAACTAGATGCTCAGATTGGCAATCAGCTGCTACCTTAAACTAAAAACAATGGTGTGTTACAGGGTGTAAAAACTGGGAACCAGCATTTATGTATTCACAGTAATTGCATCTATTGCATCTTTTCGTGCCCCAGTTAGGGACATCTCAGATCTGATTGACTTGAGGTGTAGGATAACACAATATTCTTTATAAATTCTTCCTGTTTTTATAAGTAAACAGAGGTCTATCTCTAACTATTTCTCTCAAATCTTGATCAACCATAAGTATACCCCAATATCTATGAAAAATGTTCCTGATGTCATTTATATCCTGTGTATAACTCAATACATGTTTAATCTTAGAATTACTTATAGCTCCCTGTGTGTCAACAACATGTTGCTCTTCTCTATCATTGTCCAAATCACTCATAAAAACCCAAGCCCTATCAGAGAAATATGGTGCAGCAACTGTAGTCCTAACTGAATTGACATGTTCAACACCTGTTTGAATCTCTTCTGCTTTATAGGATCTGTCTGTTAACCTACCCTGTAAATGCAATAGTTCATCTGCAAATCCTTGATTGGTGGGATTTAACCTAGAGGCAAGCATAACTTGCCCTCTGACAACATTCCAAAACACAAAGGCAGGGTGCATGCTATGACGATGTAATAATGAATTCCTGTGGCAAGGCTTCCTAAACACACCTGTGTTTAAGGAACCATCACCTAACTTCTCTATATAAACATCCAAAAATGGAATGCAAGTTCCAGACTCTTCCATTGTAAACCTCAGGTAAGGTGTTAAGGAATTAATATGTTCAAAGACACTTCGCAGTTCAGGCACTCTACCCTTCCATACAAGAAAATATAATCCATGAAATGGGTGTAAAAAACTACATGTTGTTGAAATAGATAAATGTTCATAGGTTCATAGGTGTGTACTAGGCTAATAGTCCTGGGGCCTTTACAAGCCTAGCCATAGGATTACACTGGCATAGTGCCACTCGACCTTAGTTCCCATTGCCTCTGTCGAGTAGAGTCACTGGTGTTATCCCCGAAGTGAATTTTCTGTTTACCATCCACCCATCAAGATTTCTCTTGAAGAGGGTCAGCGAGGTGCTCTGCTTGACATGTATGGGAAGTCTGTTCCATAGCATTGGCAGTCTCTGGATTATGAACCTGTCCCTCCAGCATGTTCTGTTAATTGTGGTAATGAGATTGAGGTCTCTGGAGCGTGTGGTGTGGAGGGATTGGGATTTCTTTAGATGTAGCATTTCTAACAGAGCTGGGTCAGACATGGCTTTGTAAGTCAAGCAGAGCTCGCCTCTAAGTAGACGATATGAGACAGAGAATAGTTTTTTGAGTCTGTCCATATAGGACAAGTGTTTAAGGCCTAGGATTTTCTTTGTGAGATACTTTTGTGGCCTCTCCAGTTGTTGTAGGTGTCTGGTGAGGTACATGTCAAATGGGGCATTGTACTCGATGATTGGCCTAATGACGGAAGAGTAGAGGGAGACAATGACCTCTTTCTTCCTGGATGCAAAATCCTTAGTAATGAGATGTGCCACATAGAAGGACTTTCTGACCACAGTGGCAATGTGGTGATCAAAAGAGAGGTTGCTGTCAACCTGTGTTCCCAGATCTCTTATAATGTCTTCTGTGTTCAGTGGACTACCATCAATGTGTCAATTCATGGGAACCATTTTTTCCCAAAGGGGATGATGACACATTTTTTGGCATTGAGCTTAAGGCCCTAGTTCTAACACCAGTCGTTGGTCACAGTGAGGCCATTCTGTAGAATATCAACATCACTTAGGAAGTTAATAATAGCTCTCAACTTGCAATCGTCTGTAGACTTTGTCAGCCAGAGTCCCTTCGTGTTGGCCTGGACTTCAGAGTACGAGATACCAAACAGGAGAAGACCCAGGACCAAACCCTGTGGGACTCCACTCGTGACTAATCAGCAGTCTGACTTGGAGTAAGCTACTTTCACACTATGGGTTCTATCTGTGAGCCAGTTTGCAACCCACCTAGTAATATAGGGGTTGATGCCAAGCTTATTGAGTTTTTCTATGATTCCTGAGTGGGGAATGGTATTGAAAGCCTTGGCCAGATCAAGGTAGGCTGTATGAACCCTCTTTCCTTCATCCACAGCTCTGGTGACTGACTCAAAGAAGTCGACCAAGTTGAGCAGGCATGATCTACCCTTCCCAAAACTAAACTGTGTGGGATCCAGGTTTGGAGATTCCCTATATCCTTGTTTACTAGGTCTATGATGATGTGTTCCATAGCTTTGCATATCAGACTCATCAGCCTAATGGGGCAATAATTCCCCGGATCTGTAGTTGCCCCTCCTTTGTGAAGAGGGATAAATATAGCAGTGCACCATTTGGCAGGGACAAAGCCTGAGGTGAGGCTGTTTTTGAACAGAGCACACAGGTGAGGTGCCAGTTTACTCTGTAGTTCATGTAGAACACAACCAGGGATATTGTCAGGTCTCACAGAAGCTGTATTCGTGGCCTTGGACAGTGCTGTTTTAACCTGTGCAGCAGTAATACTAGGTGCCTGACAATCTACTGGTATTGTGATTGGTCCTTTGGAGGGCGTACCCATTAACAGCAGTTCAAAAAATAGATGTGAAAAAAAACAGATATAATAGTTCACAAAAAGACGACAAAAGTAGCATTGATCATTAAAATTGCTACACCCGGTGAATATAGTGATTACAGTGTCTTATGTATAGAGAGACACAGTCATAAAATACCAGGATTTGCAGACAGAAACAAGAACAATGTGGAAGAAGGATACCCAGACAGTTCCAATAGTAGTAGGAGCAATGGGTTTCATGAAAAGGGAATTTACAGTCTTATTTAGATATGCTACTGGTACATGTAACTCCATATGAATTGCAGAACATGTCAATTCTGGGTACATTGTGGGTTCTGCAAGAGCACTTTTGGTTAACATCAAAAATTTAAGCAATACTAATTTCATGAACTTTAATCATACTTTGACTTAGGAATGGGATCCATTCCCATCACCAGTATTAGAAACCCCAAAGCCTTGAAGAAATTAAACTGACAGATAAGTAATTTAGAAGTACATGAGGAATCTGAATGAAGCAATGAATATACTTCCAATTTTCATTTATGCAGATAAGAATTTGTAGAATTTTTCTCCAGTAATCTGCTAGATTGGACCTACTGCTGTTAATATGTGATATTAATTTAAAGTATTTTACATTTTTATGTGCCATGTTTTAAAAGCTCTTTCAAGTCATATCTTTTAAATCTAGCCAATATATGTAACATATATCTTTATAAAAATGAAAATTATCATAATTATTAAATTAGTTGTTTTACTAATCATTGGAGATATGTAAAATGACAAACTTCCAAGAAAATCTTCTTAAAAGCCTATATTTTTAATTTTTGTTTTAATATATTTGATAATTGTTTTGTGTACAAATATTTCCAAAAATGTGTAGGATGCCAGAAGTATCAGCCTTATAGGTATTGCAGTAAGCCAAAAATGTGAAGAAATACAATGCTTTTTCATTGGAGTTGGACAAGCATTATGGGTTTTCATAAAGTGAGTATGAAACAGTTTTTAAAGGGAATATGCTTACAACTTAGGTGAAGGATTTCTCTCAAAAAATATAACTGTTAATATCTTGGTCACATGCTGACCAGATTTCCAAATAATGGTAAGCATTCTCATATTTACTTTTTAATATTAAATTATGCAAGTTTGAAAAGGGTTTTAAATAATACTGTTGTTAAAATTTAAAAAAAAAGTTTTTCTTCATGTATTATATTATACCTTAATTTAACTTTTGTAATGATATGTGTTATATTTAATAAATTTAAATAGCCTTTTGACAACACCATTGTAGTTCTTAAATTCTAACCCACTTTTGTATCTTTCAAAATAAAATGGCGTGCTAATTTATTTTTAAAAAGGGGGAAGTGTGACAGTTCTATCATTTTTGCACCTCAATAAATATTTGGAGTTAAATTGATTGGAAGGACAGAAATGACATTCATATGTAATTGTTTCATTAATTTCTAGTAGATTATTATTATGACTGAAAATAAATTATACATTTTTAGTGAGCTAATATTTTCTCCTTTTATATTTAATGCAGAAAATATATTATAATTTGCCTGATTGTATAAATTTTAACTTTAAAGGCATTTGCAGATGATGCCAGTATACATTTGACAAAGACAAATATTGACATTTTAAAAGTATTAACATAATACAATTATTTTCTAATGTGTCAAACTATAAATTAAACTTATAGAACTCAGTTATTGTCCCTTTAAATGAAGTCTACTCTCCACTGACTCAGTAGGTCTCCATGTGATATCGATTAAACCAAAATTTAAAATATTTGGTCATCCATGTCATCAAAATGCTGTATTAAATAATATCTTATATGCTGCCCATCCGTACAAGGAGATATAAACAGATGGGACAAGATGAAATCTTATTTTTCTTTGCTAAGTAGTTGAAATTAAAATGCATATATCCTTAACAATCTTGTTCCACTTTATGCCACCCTACTACAATATACCTACCAAAACATTTAATTTAAATCTATTGAATCTTTATTAATTAACTGTATTTGGTCTCCTAATTCAATATGACTTGCATGCAAAAAAAGTGTATTGCTCCTAAAAACAAGGAGTTGCTAGTTTACCAGATTTCTATACTTACTATCTTATTACTAAATTGAGTACATTGCTGAAAACTACCATATGGGATCAGAACAATACTTTGTAGAAATTGGCATCAATTGATATTTGGTTTAAATGTATCAATGCCTACTGCATTAATATAAAATAAAGATTTAATATAAAGACTGAATAAATATGGTAGTAGAAGACACTCAGCAAACTAAAACCTGATACCCAAAGAAATGCTTAGTGAAACCAGTAACAACTCATAGGTTGTCCAATGTAACTTGAAACTCCAAAGGCAAAGGAAACACACAAAACTTCTCCAGCAGACCACAACTGAAATGAACGGACTGGAAACAGCAGAGCTGAATAAATAAATATAGTTGAATTTCTAAGCACTTTCGCCTTCAGTAAAGGCATCATCAGAGATAAAATCAGAACACAGGAAGCAAATACCAATAACCAATAAAAACCCTTATTGAGAACAAGTGTAGCAGAATTTAAATTGACAGTGCATATATATGAACCACAAACACAAATGCATATAAAACAGACATAAAAAGCATAAAACTTAATACTGTGCTTCTTAAGAGTGTAAAAATACTTAAATACTTATTTTATTCTAGCAGCTCTTGCTTTTAAAATGCAGTTAAGTGATACTATATCATTTATTTGCATTTAAGCGGATCTGCCAGTTTAATTCTTTCTGTTTTACTAATCACCTGTACTACCTTTAGAAGTGATTCAGTAAAACCTCTCATCAACACCTAGGAATGATAATACTGAAAGGTTAAATGGCTCCTGTTATCAATCTAATGGATGTCCTGTTTTTATTATGTTAAAAATAAGCAAAAGTCTGCAGGTAAAACGTATCTCTTCTGAAGTTGAAACAGCTTCACTTACTTAAATAATCTGCATTTTCTATAGACCAACTCTAATATTATAACAATGAACTACAAAGAAGCTTATATCTTATATACAGGAAAATGTGCATTTTATGTGATATACACACATGTACTCTCTGTTCATGTACTGTGACTATTGCATTGCTGTCTACTACATACCTCTCAACTGTACAGATTTTTGCAGAATGTCCAGATTTTTGGCCCATTCCTCATAAAATTTGTGTTTTTGTGGCAAATCACTGGGATGATCTGAGGACTGAAGTCACTAAATAATGACATACATTTGAGTTTCAGACTTCAGATTCTTCAGAAAATGTATGTTAAAACAAACCCTGTAACACTAGCAACTTTTTAAGTTTATAAGAGCAATATTTAAAAAAATGTCCCTATTTTTGGGCCTTTGTCCCCCCCATTTTGTTGTGCTTTGTCCAGATTTCTTGCACTAAGAGGTTGAGAGGTATGCATAACTCTGAATATTTAATGACATCACATCATTTAAATGTAACAGTTGTAACCCTAAATGCTGGATAACACTATATTGTTTTTGAGAACACTGCATGTGGTCAAACTGTGTTTTCCAAGCCATCAAATGAATGTTATCAACTCCCATCTTGATGAAATGTTGGAAGAGGACAGTGGTGAATTTTTTGTCTGTGGGATACAGGGAAGTGTTTGTATGGTAGAATGGTGAATTCCACCTCCCATGGACCAATGCTAATGTTACAGGCCTGCAGGGTAGCCTGTATGTAGAAGAACTGTGCCCCCCCCCAATGAAATGGAAGTCAGTACATTTGTCAGCAAATGGTAGGTAGTTGAAAGGACAGGTCAGAAAATATTTGCAGAAACCCACTCTTTTTAACTTGTGTGTTTTATATTTATCTTCTCTGCAGTGTTTGCCTTTGCCCACTTTTAGCTGAAAAGGAAGATGCTCTTGTACATATACTATATTATGAGGCTGTTACATTATTGTCTAACACAGCTTAACTCTGGAGACTGAAAAATCATTGTTTATTCTGTATTTGCTTTGTATCCTTTTTTTGTCGAGTCATAAACAGAATTTTGAATAATACTGTATTACCTTTACCTTGTTTTTAAGTTCTTCCTAGGACTGGATCATAGCTGTAAGGGGTCCTTGGACCAGCTTACCTACCCAGTTCACAAATAATAAATGCAAAATGCAATGCAACTGGGAGATATCAGTTTTCTAAAGTAATATACAGTGTTGTTGAGGATGGTAATTACCACAAAATGGTAACAGAACTCTAGAACTGTTATTTGATGACCTTAAAATAAAACTTAAGATAAGATGGTGTCAATAAGGGCTGGAGCTACCAGGATACATGAAGGGCAACATTACTTAATGAAAATAAAAAGCTGGTGTCTTATATTAGAGGCAGGTGGTCAAACCAAGCAGGAGTATTAAGGGCAGATCTGAAAAAAAAACAGCTTGCTTCAGATATAAATGTAAGAGAAACAGAAATGCCATTCTAAGGCCAGGTTTAGAAAAAGTACATGATAGACAAACAAATCTTATTACACAGCATTAACACTGAAATTGTTGGTTAAGAAGAGTTGACAGCACAAGCAAGTGATGTAGCAAATTGTTCAGAAAGCAGTCGTCATCTACCACAATGGTGTACAGTTATATGTTTCTGTACAGCAAACAGCAATTAATAATCTAATAATTCAGTAGTAATAGCTCAGGTAATTTAAAAATAAATGAAACAATAAAAAACTGATAGCTTAGTAATTTAGTTTAGTAACTGATATGAAAGAAGAGAGACACCAAAAGAGTAATAAGAAGTGAGATAGCCAAGAAATAAGGGTAGAAGGAAGGTTGGAAGTGCTGAAAAGGATCAGATGTTGAACGAAGGAGAAACTGATGTGAATACCTTCCCCATAATAGTAATCATCTAGTACACAAAAGCTGGAAGTGGGACAAAGTGCCAAGGACCAGAGAAGGGACCAGTGATTCCAATAGGGGACTTTAATGAATGCATCTTAAATGAGGTCTAATCTTCAGGTGGGTAGTCGCAAAACTCTTAATATACAAAACCTGGATTTATGCAGAGGCCAAAGATAAGCAAGCCTTTTGTCATCTATAGACAGCAAGAGGAAAGAACTTGTAGATGGGCAAAGATAAAAATGATACTCTAAGAGCAAGTGACGAGAAAGCGGATGATGCAGTGGAAGGTCATGCTGACTGAAGTCTGCAAATGTTTAGGAAACAGAACTTAGTAACAAAAATGGAAAGATTAGAAGCTCATTCAAAAGGAAACAGATAAGATGCAGAGGATAACTAGCACATAGGTGTTAGAAGAGTAGGGTATAAATAAGGCATGTAGGAATATTTAGAGTAGAGAAGGAGGCAGGAAGAGAAGTTCAAAATATATCTGAGCTAGTCTGATGGAATCCTGAGTTCTATCTGAGATTCAAGGACATGACTGGGTTGGGGCATATAAAGTTCAAAATTTATAAAAAAGATATGTGGCCCACAGGTTACATTGACGGCCAGGCTTAGGAGTAGAATAAAGTCTTTAACTTAATGGCATGACCAGCAGGCATTTCATAGGGTAGTGCCAGTATTTTCAAAAACTGTTTTAGTTGTCAAATTGGGAGTCATAACTGTAGGACTTCAGTTCACAGCACAAATGCATACAGCACCCAACTGCATCAGTGCTAAACCATGTCCACAAAGCCTAGCAATAAAAACAGAAAAAGTATAGGCTAAATGGGTTCAAAGCATAGGATGTACCATGTTCAGAGGTCTTTAAAATTACAGCAAAAGAGTAATGCTGGAAGAGACACAATTGGATGAAAAGCAATTGCACCATTTAATTGTTACAAAACCACAGTATGGTCTTAATGTTTTGTAGGATTAGAATTGGCTCAAAAATGTGATTGTTTAAGTAAGGAAAGGCAGTAAATGAGCAAGTTTTATCATGTTGGAGTGAATGAAATTGTTAAAAAGAAAGCAAATGTGTATACTTGCATGAAAATAATGAACATGACACTATGTTTTTTCTTTTTTATTAAAAAATATGTACCTATGTCATTATGCAACCTTTGATTTAATAAAGATGTTAAAAAATACTTTACAGAAAGCGGTATTCAGAAGTATTATAGGCCAGCCTGCAGGTGTAGAAGCAAGACATCTGCTTGTGATTTTAGTAACCTAAGTTCTGAAGCAAGCTTGAGGTTTCAGAAGTTTCAGGCACAGATGAGAAGGAATCAACTACGTCACTGTTACTGTATTACACCGAAGGAGTATGGGGAGATAGTGAATGATCACAAAGTAGCTGGTGGGGGGCTACAGCACAGCAAGCAGGTATTCTGTGAATGGAGGGGTGGTACTGCCTGACACCACACTGCAGCATCTTAATCTCTGCTGTCTGTTAACCAGGCAATACCACTGGACAAAGTGTCCCTTTTCAGGGGTGATCTGGGAGCAGTCTTTTTGTGTGACCTCCTCAGAGTCGCACAATAGACAAATAGAGATGAAAACAATTAAACTCTGTACCTTTAGACTGCAAGAAGCAGCTTGTTACCAGAGAAGACCCTTAATCCTTTGCACTAACTGCTAGGCTAACTGTGCCTCTACCTAGGAATAACACTTCTTCCAAATCTCTAAAGATGTCAAAGATTTTCTCTTTCTTTGTGAAGTGAGAAGCCTAGCTAGTAAATATTAAATTCATGAATAGCTAGAAAGCAGCATTGAGAGTTCTCCATGATGTACTAGCACTTAAAGCACATATAGGTAAGGTGGGTAGGAGGGAAGTGAGTGTAGAGAAGGAGAGAATTTAACAAGAATACAAAGATAAATCAGCAATAGTTTTGTTTTTGAACAGCTCAAGAAGCCCCTGCACTGTTACAGAACTTGACTGACAGGATTGTGAACATCACTGAATCCATGATTATCTACTGCAGAGTGGCTGGAATACCCATCCCTGAAATCCACTGGTTCAAGGACAAGAAACCCCTTCAGACACGTTCAGGTAAGTCTGGTAAAAGCACAATATACAGAAGTGAAATGCTAACATGTTAGTGATGTGCAGAAAAAGTAAACTACTGCTTTGTGGGTATTTTTTTTTATTAAACAAAATATTCTGCTGCAGTTCCAGAGGTCATGCCACATATTTCTTCCTTTCTATGCTATCATCCACATATTATGCACAGATTACTCAAGGTTTTGTTTAGGATCAAATGTCGGGCACTATAAAAAGAAGCAAAGCACTTGATCCATACTGTATCCATATTGTCACCATGTCAGTGAACTCCATAAAATGGTCTGCCCAGTGAGAGGAGGTGTCATCTACAATCCCATAGACTCATTACTGGCTTCACAGTTATACTACATGGGCTATGCAAGTGTTGTGCTAGAGTTAAAGGCTACTTACATGTAATGAGTGGAGTGCAACATTTAAGAGTTTACCAGAACAAGGCAAAATGCAACATCAAGTAAAGTTGCCCAGATTACTGAATTAATTGACATCCCCAAATCTCCTGTTGTGCACACTCAGATTACAAGAAAACAAATGAAAGCAAATTATTCACGTTCCACATATTCTTCTCTCTGATTCTCTCTCTCTCTCTCTCTCTGTTTCCTTTCCTTATGCTGTTGAGGTCTCCCATCTCTCTTTGGTGGCTGCAAGCCAGTGTTTCCTCCTTGCTTATACTGTACTGCTCTCCAACAATAGCTCCCACTGATTGTTTTGGTTTTTGTAAAAGAATGAACTATATATTTAGTAAGTTTTAAAGTACAAGGTGACCAGTACAATTGTTTCAGTTATGAACTAACAGCATGGTTGTAAGAGAGAGAGAGAGAGAGTAAAATACTTAAATTACCAGTTGTAGGTGTTGGTCAGCTCTTCTCTGATTACAAAATGACTACTATGGCAGTCAGTACCTTACTTAATATGCATACTACCACTAACTGATGACTTGGATGATTATATCTTTCCTGACAACTATATACACAGTTACAGCCATGTTGTTTGCCTATGTCTCCATTATTGTAGCTAAGTCTACTTTCCTTTCACTCACCATCCTACTAACTTATCTCATATATTATAGACATCTCTTACATTGTCCTCCAATGCACTTTACCCTCTGCAACTTAAAATTCTAATGACTCTCTCATTTATTTTATCTGTCTCTTAACCTATACAATCCGTGTCTCTTCCACCTCACCCCCTTGGCTTAAATTTATTAGCATGCAAACATTCTTCTCCAACTATGTGTCTTTCGGCTTTTCCCGGTTAGCGGTCGCCACAGTGGAACTCCGGTCCACGAATGATTGGCAGTTGATTTTTACATACCGGCTTGCCAGGCCTGATGCACAACCTTCAACGAAGTTATGCCCATTCACTCATGTCTCCACGCAGAAGACGCTCTAGCTGAGAATCGAACCGGACAGCTCTTCTCCAACTAATCTTTCAAAATGTTCTTGCTTTCCTACTTTACTGCAAACTTTTCTTTTTTTCTTTCTTCTTGTGTACACTTTATTTATCAGTACAACCAAACTCCATTTGCAGGCATATTTCCCTTAACTATTTGTCATTTAGATGTGGTGAAAAATCATAAAATATCTATAGAGTCCCACTATCTGCATCATAATTTCACAAAGCTTTAACCCTATTCTTTGTTATTCTCATTTCTTATTTTTGTTTTTATTTACTTGTTTTTGTTTTAATTCTTTGGATTATCTCATTAAACCCTACTGACCCCTCCAGGTGTTCTGTAGTTACATCTGATGCCAGTAGGTAGGCATCTAATATTGTCAATTAATATTAACAGTAATGATTCCAAAACCATGCTGCATATAAGTTATTTAAGGATTTAATCGTATAGCTTACATTATGGCCAGTGCATCTGCTCTAATACTTAGCCTCTGGTGCAGGTAAAGAGATAGTTGTTGTTTATATAATATATATTGATATTGTCATAAAGTTCATATTTCTCTAAATATCTCAACAACCAAGTGAGACAGAGAGATCTGTTTAATTTCATATGAAAACTGGATCAGCTAGATAAACAAAATGTTGCTGACAATGTGTGTAACTTCAGTGGTTGTTGAGATATTACAAAATATTGCGAACACAATAGCTACTCTGTTTACTTGTGTCTTATAAAATCCTATTTAAGACCTAGAACCTAAATAATAATTTCATTATTAAAATAGTTTGTGCTGAAGAGTTTGTCATTTACACTTCTTTAGTAACCTCCATAGTTCCAGATATATGAACATTTGTTTGAAATGTGAAGACGTAATTTAATTTTATCAAAAAGTCCAGGCTCTGTTCATTGGAAGTTAGTGTGCATACTTACAGAGTTCCATTGGAGGAAATATGTTATGGAGAGTTATAGGCTTTGGAAACAAATCAGATTGATTGGAAATGAACTGAGAATATTTGTAGCAATATCAATTGTGAAAAATCACAACTTTCTTCCTCAAGCCTCCATTGCTAGATTTGATGTATTTTCATTATAATTGCTTAGCAGTAATACTCAGAAGTTACTTCCATTCTGGTTAGTGAACAACTAACAGAAACACAGAGTCTTTTATCAGCTAGCGATGTGCAAGGCTTAAGCATTCTATCTTAACTCATCATGTTGCCTGATATCTGCTAATGCCTGTTGCTGGATTTTATGTTCATAGTTGCTTACCCATCTACAAAGCTGTCTGAGAATTCATTCAAGTAATTGATGGCCAGGTGACAATGAACACCTAACCTGCATTCTTGCATCTAACTTCCTTCCCCATGGGAAAGGGATAAATTAAAATTTCATTGTCCCTGTCACTTGATAGAATCTAGGGAGTAAGCACATAGGTGAGGTGTCATGTGACATCAGCAGGGACCATTCAGAGGTTGGCGTATTCATGACATGATTTTAGATCCTATTTTGTACAGTTTGATAGAAATAGACAGGGCTACATTGGAAAAAGGGGTACAGAACTGCTGCTTGATAGTTGTAAATCTGCCTCTGTTATCTCTGACATGCCCATATCACAGTCACTACTACTATGAAAACAGAAACATACAGTAGATGTTAGTGATTATAAAAAAGAGATGGGAAGCTTTATCTTGCCAGAGTTGTCATCACTGGGAAGGTGCAAAGACTATAAAAAATGAAGCATACTGAGCCCAATGTCATAAAACTTGTCACTAAGTATAGTCTCTACCACTGCAACAATCTACAAGTATTTATGAAAGGACTCAAGATTCAGATGGCTGTGTACCTTTCACCATTCTGTCCCACTCAATATTTTCTGTAATTTAAATACATTTCAATTATGGTCCCATTATACTCTACCCACTTCTGATATTTTGTAATGTTTTTTATGATACTAGACCATATTAATATCAAGACCAGAAAAATCTGTGTCTTCCCTTAACACAAAGCTATAGATCTTTTCATTGTCTGATTCATCCTTTGCTTGTGCCTTGACTGTTTAAAATGGGTTAATGTCATATCTCTACTCAAAGGAGGAAACACCGCCTGCTTTAGAAATGTTGGCTACACTGTCTTCTCCACACTTCAGGCAGTTTAAAATATACTTTGCACAATTTCAATGTCTCCCCCAATTCCTTTGTGTTTTCTTTCTTCTTTAGACCTGCCCACTCAAACCTTTATACTGTATACTCTTCCATTAGTTTATATGACAAAGACTACCTCCATTTTCTCAACTTGCATCTCACTCTAAATGCCTTTCCAGATAAAGTCATATTGTAGTGGCACCTGCTATCTTTATGATACTTCTGCTTTTTCTAGTCCTAGCTTACTGTTCATGTGCCCTTAATGTTACTCTAGCTCTGCATTTCTTGTCAGTTCTTCAACATGTCCATACAGATCTAATTCTTTATTAATAACTAGATGAGGTGCAATTAAACAAAACCAATACCTAGCATTAGCTAGTGTAAATTCAAATTCCATTACAACTTAAAAAAGAAAACATAAGTGACAAAACGTATTCTCTACTGCCCTATGAATCTTGTACTAGTTTTATGGTGTCAGGGTAACATCAGCAGAAGAATGCAAATGCAAAAAAGCCAAATATTATTAACACACAGTGAACAGGTGATATAAAGAAAAGTGGCTTTCTGAAATTTTCAGTTAAAATGGCAAAGTTCAAACTTTTTTTTTAACTTGTACATCCATCATTTTCAGATCAGCTTGGTTTTAGCACAGTCTCGTGGCCACTGTGACCCACTGTTGAATAATCAAAAGCTAACTCTTTAAATCTGTTATGAAAAACAGAATGGCAGAAATTGCTTTATAGTGTACAGAATTCTTCTCTGACACTTTTTCCACTTATGGTATGCTGATAAGCTATATTAATGAAACAGATCCATATCTAGTGAAATCTGTCTTTCTGACTTGACTTCATTATTAAAGATCTGTGTGTCACTATGCAATTTTATACTCACTGTATTGAATATTTTTAGTTTCCAGGGTAATTTATGGGAACATTACTCTTTGTTGGTGGCCAGTATTTAACAGTCAGAATGGCATGTCTGGAAGGGCAAAGGTTTCTTGTAATGGCAGGCAGGCTCAGAGAAGAGCAACAAGGAGAGAGTTGGATTTTTATTACTTTCTCCCTCTTGTCTGATTTTGTGCACTCTCAAACCTATTGTATTCATCTATCAATATAAATGATTATAAGTGAAAAAGAGAACCAAAAATATCAATGCAGAAAATATCAATACCAAACCGTCAATAACTAACTGAAAGAAACAGAAAATGAAAACAAAGTAAATGAAAAAGGAAACAAATAAAATCCTTTTCTGGTTGCTAAACCCTAGTCCTAATTATCACATCAAACCAAATTTGTCTGAATAGTGGTATTATTCAGGAAATGAGTTTTTGTAAATCAATGGGCTGGATTAGGGTTACGAATTAGAATCAGTGCTCATGAGTGCTAAATGACAGTGAGATTATTCATAGTAAACACATAATTTACATATATGCTATGAGCAGGTGGCAAATGTAGTTTTGAAAATAAATTTATGCAGACTTTTCTCAACTTTGCAAGGATCTTTTTGGCTGGGTCCTCCATGCATCTGATCCAGGTGATTCTGTTTCAGTAATTTCAGTTTTTCAAGTCATTTTTGTTTATTAGTTGCAAACATCTTTTATACAGTCATACATTAAAATCATAATTCTTCATGTTCATTAGATATTTCCATATCTATTTAAGTACATCAAAATGATTCCTTAAATGAATCTTAACATGCCAATAATAATCTAAATAATGTAAATCTAGCAACGCAATTTTGCTATATAAACTATACATAAAATATATCATACCTAAATTGATTATAAACAGTTTTCAGTATCTAATAATTATATATGTTAGTTTGAAAATCGCTAATCATGCTAATAATTTAGACCAGAAGTTGGTATTTAATCATTTAAAATTTCATTGTTAATTGAATAACTATTTTTATCTTGTACTGCTTTAGCTACTTTTATAAATTATAAAAAGGATGGAGAAGGGGACTATTTCTAATTCCTATTAGTAATTTCTCTAGATAAAAGATACTATAAAAGAGGTAAGGACTGTTATATTTTGAAATTGGTGCATTGCATAATAATTGATTATTTCCTGTTTCAATTTGCGCAAATGATTAAAAAAAATCTTATATTGAAATAAATTACACTTAAAAAGCAAATGGTTTCCATTTTTATTTCATCTGTAACTTAGATCTCCAGAGCAAATGATCTATGGAATTTGTACATTTTATAAAGACCTATCTAAGAATTTCCATCTGAAATTCTCCAAAAGAGAATGTGTATCTGAGTCTGGTTTTAATACCAACATTTTATTTTCCTCTGTCATATCAATATCTTTATTGTTAAAACTGAACCTCCAAAAATCTGTTGAGGTTGATTCTTTAACTGAATTAATAACGTGTAAATATTGCATTGTATGGAATTAGACTGGCTTTTATTTAATAAAACACATGATATATATTCTGTATCTTTAGAAATGCTTCCTTATCTAATGAAGAAATGCTTTTTTTGGGGGGGGGTTCATAAGCTAGCTATACATGTACATCATCATGTACATGACACTGTAACCTTTTGGAATTTAGAGATAGCCTAACAAGATGCATGGAGGTGTACAGTAATTTGTAGAGCTGGCTCCATGGCCTGACTGTATGCTAATGAGGCAATCCAGGGCAGAGACATTTGCTAATCAGTCATGTGCCTTCTCATCAGAACTTGTTCAGACATATAGCTCAACATTGCCAGTCCTATCATGTCATGATAGTTAACATGGTCAAATGGTTCAGTTCATCTACTGAAATCTAAAGTAGTATGGGGATCAAGGGGAGAGGGAACCACTAGCCACAAAGGATAATACAAATGTGCCTTAATGGCAACAGCATCAGTATGGGGGTCAGGAGGTAAGGAGAAACACTACCCACCAGGGACAAAACAAATGCGCTTTAAAGGCAACAATATAAGGACAGGAATTGTAGGATGAGAGAAACACTAGCACTAATATACATACTACATTTGTGCTATAATGGCACTTAAACTATCACATAGGATTGGGAGTGGTAGAAACCCTAGCTACCAGGCATACTACACTCATGCTATCATGGCACTTAGATTATATGGATATCAGGGATGGGGGTGTCCTAGAACCCAGGGAGTCCTCTAAATTTTCATAGCTTAAAGGCACTTCATCTAGTACAGGAAGTAAGGGTTGTGGGAACCACTAGATAGTGGAAGGGCAAACAATGAAGGGACAAGTGATGGACTGTGGTGTGTGTGTGTGTGTGTGTGTGTGTGTGTGTGTGTGTGTGTGTGTGTGTGTGTGTGTGTGTGTGTGTGTGTGTGTGTGTGTGTGTGTGCACTTGTGTGCATGGGACAGTGACAGGGGGGATTCTTATGCCTACATGATGTGGTCACAGCAGCTAACTACTGTGGCATGCAGATCAGTAATGATCTGTACTTTGCAGTAGTAACTTCATTTCAGAGACATGCAAATTAGATGATCATGAGGTCTTTCCTCATCATGGCTAATATCGGTCTTAATCACAAAATGCTGCTTCATGGGAGAAGGGCCTTTTTGCTATGGGTTGTACGGCTCATACTAGGCCATCCAGGAAATCTCCTGGTTTGTGTTTTTGCAATCATAAAGTTCCTTATGCTTTGTATATGGAGCAATTCTTTAAAAATTAGAGTGTATATGTTTGCTATGTCATCTGTTTTCCCTACTTTAGTACCATCTAAACAGTTAATCAAATACATTATTTTCTTTTCCAGTTTTCATTAAATCAAAGCTGGGGCTTTCTGTAAGTTTCATAGTTACACAAAATGGTTATCATGAAAAGATCCATCTAGTGAGGATATTTTCCTATATCAAGTTCCAGTTGGAGTGTAATGCTGCATGTAAATAATTAATAATCAATAATCACATTTTGCTATTCAGAATTTCAGTATTTTGTTTGCCATAATTAATTTGTTGTATATTGCTTGCATTTTTAGTTATAATCCCTGAGTACGTGCATGTTTTACCATTGTACATTAAATTATACTTATTTATAGAAATATCCTAGAATTTTCCGTATGTCATCTAAATCTATTACATAATTATTAATGTCTATTCATGTTAAGAAAATTGAATTGGCAAACAGCAACTTTTTGATTTTATTTTGTTTTTATACCTTTAATATTGTCATTTTGTCTTTTCAAATTAGTTCCTTAGCTAAAGCAAAAAGTAATGAAGAAAGAAGGCATACCTGTTTAGCTCCTTTCCTTATCTCTATTGATATTTGATAAAAAGCTCCTAGCTTAACATAAGCTTTTGAATCTATATAAAGACTACTAATTAGACTACTAATTAAGTCAATAAGTTAATTTGAAAACACAAGATTTTCTAAAACATTAAATAAGTAATTCCAGTTTAAAGAATAAAATACTTTATCTATATCCAGACTTGCTATCATTGAATCCTTCTTCCTCTATTAACATAATCTATAAATGTTAGCCATGTTTGATATTGTCCTGTGTTTGTTACTTAGGAAACTGAGTGGCCACCATCAATTATTGTTGGCAAAAATGCTTTTATTCCATGTGTTATGATTGAGATAAACACTTTATAATCTCTATTTAACAGTGAAATAGGACAATATGTAGAAAATAACTAGTAAACTAAAAACTCACAGAAACCAATGCAAAACTGAAACAACCTGAAAATGCTAGGTTCAGTCCCAGTGTTGCAGATATTTATTTATTTATTTATTTATTTTATTTATTTTACATTTGTTGACCGGGCTAGTCCAGCTGGATAATTTCCATTTTCAGTGGAGGCCCGGGGAGAAAAGCTCCACAATTAAAACAAGGTTAAACATTTAAGCAACAATGCATACATTTTAGTGTAGTAGAAAATACAGTGAAAAAAAACAGGTAAAAATCAAATAGCCTAAGCTATATATTCATATATTTTTTTTTTTTTTTTTTTTTTAGAACAGTACAGTAATTTAGTCATTTGAAATAGCAGGGAAAGATAGTGATTTTTACGTAGGGAGGTATGGCTGAAGAGCGAAGAAGTCATTTAGTCTGGATTGGTACAGGAGCAGAGCCAGAAGTTGTTAAGATGTAATGGAAGTTGTTTTTTGAAAAGTTGAAAGGAGTCTAGTGAGGTAATGTGTGAGGGGAGGTTATTCCATATTTTCCCTATGGAGTTTGAAAATAGACAGTTACCTGCTGAATTTGTAATTCTAGTTGTGGTGACTTGTATCTTTTCGGCAGATCACAACTGTTTCAAGTTTTTGTAGGGAGTAAGGAGGTTACTGAGAGCTGGTGTTTTTGTTGGTTGATAAAGAATGTTATGTGTAATTAAGAGTTGTTGATAGATAAGCTTGTTAGGTAGTTCTAACCATTGTAATTGTTTTAAGTTATTACAGTGGTGAGTTCTGTACTGGGATGCTGTGGCAAAATGGGCTATATTATTATAGGATGTAGTTAGTTTTTTCAGGTTACCTTTAGAGAGATTGGTGTAAATAGAGGAAGCATACAGTAGGGTGGAGATAAGATGTGATTGAGCTAAGGTGGTCCGTGCTTCTGGAGTAAGGAAGGGTTTTATTCTGTACAATGAACCTATCTTTTTATTTACTGCTTTTATAGTGTTATTGATATGACAATCATAGTTAAGATTATTATCAATAGTAACACCAAGCAGTTTGGTAGTAGAGTCTGGGGAGATAAGAGAATTGTCAGCTGCAGTAATAGTAAAATTTAGTTGAGGAGATTTGTGGGTAGGTGAGAATAGTAATAGTTTTGTTTTCTTGGAGTTGAGAAGGAGACATCTTTTGAGAACCATTGTTCAACGGTTGAAAAGGTAGATTGTGTGAGTGACTGGAGTTCAGATTGGGTGGGAGCTGTACAGATGATGGTAGAATCATCTGCATATTGTATGCAGGTAGTGTTATGGATAGATGATTGAAGATCATTAATAAAGATAGAGAATAAGAGTGGGCCTAATATTGATCCTTGAGGTACTCCTAAGGAGATAGGTAGTAGAGCAGATAGAGAATTTTTCCAGAGTACTGCTTGTTGTCGGTTTTCAAGGTAGGATGAGAACCACTTTAAGGAGGAAAAATCCAAGGCAAGTGAGTTTAGTATGTGTAGGAGAAGTTTATGGTTGACCATGTCGAAGGCTTTTGACAGGTCTAGGAAAAGAGAAGCAGTTAGTTTGTTATTATTACGGTTACAGTTTATTGTGTTAGTAAAGGAAAGTAGTGCAGTGGTCGTACTATGTGAGGGTCTAAATCCATGTTGAGTGTTTGCTAGTAGGTTATTTTGAAGGAGATGGTTAAGTAGTTGTTTGTGTATACATTTTTCCATGATTTTAGCTAGTGGCGATAATAGTGCTATTGGTCGGTAGTTAGAGAGGTCAGTGGATTTGCCTCCTTTATGTAAGGGTATGATGTGTGATATCTTCCAGATTGCTGGAAAATCACTTTCTTTTATGGATCTGTTTATTAGGATCGAAACAGGGTAGGCTATAGCTTTTGCTGCTACCTGAAGGAATTCAGCAGGAAGCTTATCTGCTGAGGGGGTAGTGGGTTTAAGTTTTTGTAAGAGAGATTGTATGTAGGAGGTGGGTATGGGTTGAAGTTGAAGGGAAGGAATGACGTTGTTGGTGTTACTTAAGATCAGTTGGGAAGCATCAGGGGATAAATGGCTTGCTAGTGTTTGTATGGAAGTAGTAAAGAGGTCCAATTTTGTGCTTTTTGCCTCTCCAAATATCATGAAACTACATCAAAATCTAAATAAACTTAACTACTTCTACAATTAAAACCATGATTTTACACTTAAAAAACAGTTTCAAATATTTTCAGATATAATATACTGAATCACTTTAAAACAGCAATATGTCTATGTTCTGCTCATTTCTCCATAATAAATGCTTCTGTTTTTCTTCATTTAGTATGTTTTTTAATTGTTATTCTCCTCTTAATAATGCCTAAATGGATATAGCTTCCATATCAGTTTATTAATGATTTTTAGAAATTGTATTTCTCTATTCTCTTACTTCAGTCTCTTAATTTTGACCAACTTTTTTAATCTGTCAAGATCTTTTGGTTTTATGAAATGGGCATACTTTTTTCTTAATACAGTTGATACTTTATTTTCTTTAATTTATTTTTTATTCAATGCATTAATCATATAACAACCAAAATAATAAAATTAACAAAATTGACATGAGTTTATTTTCCTCGTACCTTGATAAGGTTTTTAGGGAGAATAACAAACAATATACATATAGCATTTAAGTAGTTTAATAAATCAAATCATGTTAAGCAGTACATTCCAATTAAAACATTAATTCATACCAACAGGCATTCATTTATTATATTTCATTGTAAAATACTTTTCTTATGTTGTAAATATTTTTTACATACATCCTATTCTTGATGGAACATTTTAATTGTTTTAACACAGTGGGCCAGATTCAAAAAAAGTTGCTCTCAGTGTAAGTCTGCCCTGATTCTGAAAGACCTGCTCTCAGTGTAAGTGACTTCTTCAGTGTAAGGCTTATTGATAAAAATGCTTACTACAGGATTCCAAAGGACATGCTGTCAGCCTGCTCTAAGTTTAACTGGTCACTTTTGGATTTGGGTCCAGTGACTTAAAAGTCATACTCTGAACTATATGCTTCATAGGTTCATAGGTAGGTACTAGGCTATTGGCCCTAGGGCCTATATAAGCCTAGCAAAAAAGGTACCCTGGCTTTCGCCACCCAAGAAAATTATTTTCCTGTGCCCCTGTCAAGCAGAGCCACAGAAGTGATCCCTGGGGTGAATTTCCTATTTCCCATCCAATCATCAAGATTTTTCTTGAAGAGTGCTAATGAGGATCTCTGTTTGACATAGATAGGTAGTCTGTTCTAGAGTATGGGAAGTATCTGGGACAGGAATCTATCCCTCCAGCATGTTCTGTTTATTGTGGTGACAAGGTTTAGGTCCCTAGAGTATGTAGCTTGGAGGAACCTAAACATAGCTTTGTATGTTATACAGAGATCGCCTCTGAGTAGGCGATATGCAATGGAGTAAAGTTGGAGTTTTTTGAGACGGTCTGTGTAGGGCATCTGTTTGAGGCCAGTAATCCTCTTTGTGAGGTATTTCTGTGGCCTCATTAAAATGAACTGCTAAAGGGGCTTTCATTATTTTTTCCGTTGTGTTCCTAAGATGTTCCTTTATTCTGGTAGAGAGAGCTCTCTTAGTTTAACCAATAAAAAATAATTTACACATTAGATAGTATAAATTGTTGCACAGCTCTCATAATTATAACTTCCAACCAAGTGTATGTTTTTATTTATAAATTCAAAATGTAATATGTGAATAGTGCAGCATCTGTGTGACTAAAATTATTTAATAATTTAAATTTAATAGGATTTGTCCAATTTTCAGTGCTTAAGCTGAAGCTGATAACACAAGCTCTTTAATAGCATTTCTGTCTGATTTAGCTAAAAACAAGATGGCATTCACACTTAGTCTCACATTAATCTTCATATTATTTAATAAAACTACAAAGTAATTTTTAGCAAATTTTGGTCCCAAGCCTGATATGGTGTGCATATTCCCCAAAGTATATATTCTGTTTTGGTATTCCATAATGATCATTTTGAAAATCCTGCTCTAATTTTATAAGTAATTACAATGCTTGGCATTACAGCAGTTTTCTTCCATTAAGATACATCACCATTCCTCTTCTTTTACCCTCAAATGATTATTTTAATAATATTTGATATTGATTAACATTTATCTTTTCAATGTCCTCTTGCAGTAGATAATCTTCTTGTAAATATACAGCATTTGAATTATGTGTTTTAAGATATTTAAAAACAGAGTTTCTTTTCTAGTAATTGTTTTGAGATTTAAATATAAAGTTTTAGGAGGCACTACTTATCCTTTTTTACTATATAGCTTTATTACTTTTGACCAAAGACACAATATAACATTGAAATGTTTTGAGTACTTAAATCTCTGTGTTTATATATTCTTTGAATTTATTATATATACTTTTTTTCTCAAACTAATTGGCACACGATTTGTTGGGGGGGGAAACTAAGGGTCAGATTCAATAAAGCCTACACTAAGTCAGCATGATATGTTTTCCATAACATTTTTATCACATATTTTGTGCTTTCTTGTCACTCAGAAAGATTACATTAAGTATACATGTAGTCTACATTTTGTGGTAGTCTTTATGAATCCCTGTCATTATTTAAAGCTGCAAGAATATCAGTAGGAAAACTAAAATTTAGGAGGAAGAAGGTGTGCGGTATATCGTGTTGTCTGTTCACTCAGAACAGTGTATAATTGGTGTACACTTAGTGTAGGCTTTATTGAATCTGGCCCTAAACCTTTTAATCTTATGAAATAATTTAAACCAAAGTAGAACCCATCAATTCCTATCCTAATCAAGATACCCCAGTTAATCTATTCTCATCCAGAATTTTCCTGTTCAAATTTTTCTGAATTATTTTGCATAGTTGATGCTTTCATGGAACAGTATAATAGACTGAGTAATGCATTTTATTATTTACTTTAAGCTATTCTTTTTCTCTCTCTTTCTGGAGACAGAATAATACAAAAGCACAGACATTTAATAATAGCAGTTAAGTCTGTTGAACATTTATTTTATCAGCATACTTAATTGGTAGTTTCTATTGTTGAAGGCAGAAGTTGTCCATTGCCAGTTTTACCAATTTGATGTATATCAAATCATTATGTGTAGTTGGGCATGACGCTTGTTTATTGTCAGTGGCTATTTTTGTTTATGCCAAAACTCTTGGATATGCCAGAAGTTTTAGAATTATGCAGTTGGAATGCATGCATGAGTGTTTATGGGTTAGGTTTAGTGTAAGGTCTAAGTAAGTAAATAGTTTTAGTGTTGTGTGTGTGAGATAATGTATGCAGAGTTTCAGTTTTATATGTTGCAGTGTGTATGAGTGTGCTGGTTAGGTTTAGAGTTAGGGCTAGGTTGGGGGTAGTTTTAGTGTTTTGCATGTTTGGAAATATGTGGGAAATGTGTCTGAGTACTTGAGTAGTGGTAGTGTTAGGGAAAGGAATGTTTGTAAGGTAATGTGTAGGGTTGGGATTATGGATAGTATTAGGGTTAGCACACATGAGTAAGGTGGTGTAGGGTTACCAAAGTAATATTACAAACATAATTGCATATACATATCATTTTAATGCATGGAAAATCCCACTTCCTAAATGTAGACTATAGTGTTTGAATTCTGTAGTGTGTTAACCCTCTTTTATTAGTGTGATGATAGTCTACAGTGCAAAAATTAGCCTCCAGTATATCTCATCTCTGAGGAAAATTTCTGGTCCCCATATCTCTGGAATGAGGGAATTAACATGTTGTTGCTTTCTGCATGGTTGAATTGGTCAGATTCTACCATAGTGCTTCCAGGCAGAGTTTTCCTTGTAACATAAAAGGAGAAAGAAAACAGACAGGCCACCTTTAATTTTGGGACTTCAGTGCTGACCCACATCCCCTAAGATTTCATTGGTATCGATGTGAATGTCAAGATCTGCTTGTCTAATAACATAACAACTGATAATAGCTAATCGCAAAAGGAATTCTGAGCTCCACTGAAAGATTCCATGATTCCTGCGTAGTAAACTATGTATGACAGGGTGATGTCAATTAAAAGTCAGATCACTTTTAGTCATGGGAGTGGATGTCATTTTTAACCCAAAATAGTGAAAGTAAAGAGGATTCCAGCGAAACTGTACATGAAAATTAAAAGTGGGGAGTCTAATGTTACTCAGCATAACTTTATCAAGAGCCACCTGTGGGTTCCTGAGCAACAACTCATGAGCGGCCAACAGTACTAATTACCCTGTCATAAAACCTACCCCAAAGTTATTAACTTCAAATTAGTAAGAATGTCACTGAAACATCCACCAGAGGCTGTAAATCTCGAATTAAGAAAATCAAGAAGAGGACGTACCCTTGCCTCACTCGCCACAATACCATTACAGATCAAGAAATAAAAAGTCTCACTTGTGTCACAGCTGTGGATTTTACATAAATCAAATCCAGGTGGGCCACTAACAAATCTGAAATGTATTGAGATTCATGCATCTTGAAAAAATATTTTCTTTTTACAAGAAACCAAATGTATTCACAGCATTTGTGGAGATCACTGTTGACTGTATCCTAATCTTCACTTGGTCCTCAGTCCACTTCACAGCTCCCAAAATATTTCTCCAAGCACAGCAGTAAAACATACATCTTAGCACCAAACCAACCATAAAATAACCAACCAAGCATGACATTCTGTTACATGCTCCTCCTGATCTTCATACCAACCAAGCATGACATTCTGTTGCATGCTCCACCTGATCTTCATACCAACCAGTCATGACATTCTGCTGCATGCTCCACCTGATCTTCATACTAACAAATCATGACATTCTGTTGCATGGTCCTCCTGATCTTCATACCAACCAAGCATGACATTCTGTTACATGCTCCTCCTGATCTTCATACCAACCAGTCATGACATTCTGCTGCATGCTGCACCTGATCTTCATACTAACAAATCATGACATTCTGTTGCATGGTCCTCCTGATCTTCATACCAACCAATCATGACATTCTGCTGCATGCTCCACCTGATCTTCATACTAACAAATCATGACATTCTGTTGCATGGTCCTCCTGATCTTCATACCAACCAAGCATGACATTCTGTTGCATGCTCCTCCTGATATTCATATCAGCCAAGCATGACATTCTGTTGCATGCTCCACATGATCTTCTTACCAACAAATCATGACATTCTGTTGCATGCTCCACCTGATCTTCATGTACAGTTGTGGGTAGATGTCATTTCACCTTCACTCTTCAGACCACTATAAAAATACTACAGTTTAAATTCAACTGGGACATTGGATGATAACTATACAGATGAGAGTGATTTTCTCAGACTTTAAAAGGAGAAATCAGAGGATCCCTTTATACATCACATGTTTACAAGCCTGCCAATAAAAAACCTATTATCACTGGAGGGAAATGCTTATAAAATGTTGCTTCCTAAATGTTAATGCATAACTTGCTTTTGCCAATGCAAACTGACATTAACAGGCATGCCTCCCAACTATCCAGATTTTCAAAGAATGTCCAGATTTTTGCTTCATACTTTGGTCTGTTCCTCATAAAATCTGCGGTTTTCTGGCAAATCACTAAGGACTGAAGTCATTAAATATTGCTATGCATTTCAGACTTCATATCTTTCAGAAAATACATAACACCAATTCTGTTATTCTACCAACTTTTTAAGTTTATAAGAGCAATATTTAAAACCTTTCCTTATTTTTGAGACTTTGTGCCCCCTCTTCCCTGTTATTTTAGGCTGTGTCCAGATTTCTTGTCCTAAGAGGTTGGGAAGTATGTTTGTAGGAGGCTAGATATATCACCATGCATACAGCAGTTCATGAAATGTTTAGCTAATTTAAGGACATCAGAATTAGAACCAGTGTTATGATATATACTTTGGGCGGCCACGGTGGTGCAGTGGTTAGCATTGCCGCCTCACAGCAAGAGGTTCTCCGGTTCGATCCTCAGCTGGGGTGCCTTCTGTGCGGAGTCTGCATGTCCTCCCTGTGGTCGCGTGGGTTTCCTTCGGGTGCTCCAGTTTCCTCCCACATCCCAAAGACATGCTGCAGGTGGATTGGACACTCTAAACTGGCCCTAGGTGTGCGTGTGAGTGTGCCTTCTGTGGAAGGTTGGGCGCCGGGCTGGCAACTCGACACCGTAAAACTCCACTGCCATTCAATGTGCGGACAAGGTGATCCGCTGTGGCGACCCCTAACCGGGAAAAAGCCGAAAGAAGAAGAAGAAGAAGAAGTTATGATATATACTTTCTTACCAGTTTATGTAACAATTGTCATGTGGTCACTGAATACTTTCAGAATAAATGATTGTTGCAATTAGTTATTAAGAAACCTAACCTTTCATTCAGGAGTTGACAAAACATATACATACTCAGCAGGGATTTACTTAAGTAACCAGTCCAAAATAACTATTTGGGTGTCATTCTTACCTTAATCTGGCCTGCACAAATGTGAACATTATGTAGACCTGTAAATAAAAGATGCAGCCTGAGGAATTTCAGTTATGTAATTTTCAAGTTATGTTTAAAATAAATGCTTTCATGAAAACACAACAGTCTTAAGCAATATATAAGAACAAATGTTAGAATTTTACATCGGACCTTGAACTAGGGTAAAACTTTTAGTATATAATTTACAAACTTTATACATTTTGGTCTTGATTACTGTTTGAGCCATGAGCTGTATCTTAAAGAATACAAACAGGCATAAAAACAATATATAAATACAAGCAGTAGTTCTGTAAGTTATTCTATTAAGATGTGTTAATCATGTAGAGCCCTACTTCTTAGTTTTAAATGATCTGTTTCTGCACACTATTAATTTGTTTACCTGTTTTCCTTTTATGATATTTCTTCTATTCCTATTAATGCAGTGAATCACTGTGAGTACACGTACAGAAGTTGAACCAGCAGTGCTTTTTCATAATAAATAGTTCTTGATGAGATGAATATTGGTGAATATAAATCAACAAATGGAAACTTCATCCTGTTAACATTCAACCTTTAGGTTACCTTAGGCATTGCCCATATTCACCTACAACATACATCTGCTACTTTTATATACTAGGACCAAGATGACTCTACCTCAGAGTAAAGGGAGCATTTCAGGGTGCCACAATCTCAGATCTGGTATGTATAATGTCTTTCATGAAGTCTTAATGTCTGTACGATCACATTCACAGCCCTCACACTTTTAATGGCAACCCCCTCTAAACAGTGAAGTTCTAGGTTCCACAAGCCTGTCTTCAGAAAACATCTTTTTTACTGCATTATCTTAGTTTCCATTCTTTGTTCCTTTGTTATCAATTTTATTTCTTTTTGGGGTTTTTTTTGTATGACGTCCAGAACTGCACACACTATTCCAGATGTGGCCTCATCAATTCCTCACAGGACTATTTGCCTGTTGCGTCCTTTCTGGAAATGATATCTAAAATCTTATTAGCTTTAGCTGATGTGCCTTCTTTCTGCTCCTAATAGGACATTCTTTCCCTGATAACTAACCCCCACCATACATCTTTTTCCAAATCAGTTACTTGAGTCTCATCTTCATAACCTGTAGTTAACCTCTGCAAGGCCTTGGGGCAGGGTATTTGTTCTTGACACACAACCAAGGTTCAAATACTGATGCAGATGTCAGACAGAGCAATTTGTCAGCACTAGAAGAGACCTGCAAGGCACTAATCAGAGATCTTGCAACAGCACTGGGCCAGGACAGATGATTTTAAGGTAGAATTTATATATGATAGCACCTTTATTTAGGCCACTGTATGTCTGTGACTACAGACTGTGTAAAGGGGAGAAGTGGGTAAGGCAAGTTTTCTAAAATCCCTCCCACAATATGATATCTATGGGTTCTAACTACTTAGCCTTTGCCCTATAGCAAAACAAATGTGATATACAGGCAGCTGCATGAGAATCTCAAGGCTTGTCATTTGTATCCTTCATACCATTAACAATAAATTTGAGGTCTTGTCAGACAGAAATCTAGTTATAAACTCATATTCTGAATGACTATTAGTAGCTTTTTGACCATGCTTAGGATCATAAGATCATAGGAAGTTACAAGGCTATTGGCCCTGAGGCCTTTACAAGCCTAGCCAAGAATTTAGTCCACATTCCGACTAGTCAGCACCTGATGCACCTGTCCAGCAGGGACACAGATGGAATCCCAGGGGTGTATTTTTTGTTCCCCAAACAGTTATCCAGGTTGCGCTTAAAAAGTGTTAATGAGGTACTCGACTTAACATGGAGAGGGAGTCTATTCCACAGAAGGGGGAGTCTCGAGGACACAAATCTGTCCCACCAACAAGTCCTATTGATGTAACTGTCCAGGTTGAGGTCACACATGTGGGTTAGTTCAGTGGAGCTTGACTTGTGGATATGCAGCAGTCCCATCAGGGAAGAGTCTGTGATTGCTTTGTATGCCAGACAGAGGTCACCTCTGAGGAGTCTGTATGAGACTGAGTAGCGGGACAGGGCTTTTAGGCTATCTGTGTATGGTAGCTTTCTGAGGCCCCGGATTCTCCTGATGAGGAATCTCTGTGGTCTCCCCAGCTGCTGCATGTGCTTTGTGAGGCACATGCCGAAATGGGAATTGTACTCAATAATGGGTCTTATAATGGAAGAATACAGGAATGTTTTGGCCTCCTTGTCCCTGGATGAGATACCCTTACTGATGAGGTGGGCCATGTAGAAAGCTTTCCATACAATGGAGGCAATATGGTGGTCAAAAGTTAGTTCACCAGCAACCTGGGTGCCTAAGTCCCTCACAACTGATTGTGTGCTTAGGACCTTATTATTAATGTGATAATTTGTGTGAATGTCACTCTCCCCAATGGGGTGATGATGCACTTTTTTGGCATTCAGTTTGAGACCATGTTTCTGGCACCAGTCATTTGTTTGGATGAGACCTACTTGGTGGATGTCCACATCACTAGGGGAATTGATGACAACACCCAGCTTGCAGTCATCTGCAAACTAGGTCAGCCATAGCTCACTGGTTTTAGCCTGCACCTCTGAAATGTATATCCCAAACAATAGAGGCCCCAAGACCGATCCGTGGGGTACACCACTCATTATGCGGCTATTGCTTGAGCTGGCTTCCCCTATTTTGATTAGGTGGGTCCTATTAGTGAGCCAGTTTGCTACCCATCTGGTAACGTGGATTCATGCCTATTTGAGAGTGTTTATCTATTATACCCGAGTGAGGAATAGTATCAAAGGCTTTGGCCAGGTCAGAGTAGAAGCTGTGCACCGTCTTCTGTCATCCATGGCTTTGCTGATTGTCTCAGAGAAGTCAACCAAATTTAACAGGCATGACCTCCCCTTGACAAAACCAAATTGTGTGGGATCGAGTGTTTGGAGGCTGCCAATGTCCTTCTTAATGAGGTCCATGATAATCCGCTCCATGGCCTTGCAGATCAGGCTAGTTAGGCTGATGGGTCTATAATTTCCCGGATTGGTGGGCACTCTAACTTTGTGCAGATGGATGACAGTGGCTGTCCTCCACTTGGCTGGGGCAAAGCCAGTACTCAGACTTTGGATGAATAGGGTGCCTAAGGGTGCTACTCAGAAAGCATAAACAGCAAAGTATTTACTGACAGTGCCCTCTAAACAAGGATGAACTTCACGAGAGTCTGAGTTTTAAGGTAGATTTCACATTTCACAGTATGTACAGTCCAAGTTATGTTTTTAAATCACATTTTGCAAAATGAAATGCATACAATATTTCCATAACTATATCAGCTATGCCCATGGTATACAAAATATTTAATAAACACTGTGGTCATGCAAAATCAATTCACATTTATAGTTTTTAGAAATATTTGCACAAATATGAAAAGCATCATATTGTCTATACCGTGGCATACAATTATCTTGTAATATCTTTGTAGCCAAACAAATCAGAGGGTGATTGTCAGTAGATATTTTGCCTGCCATCTTATAAGATTTCAAATGATACCTCTCAAATCCCTTCTCTTGTTTTATATGTTTTTTTAAATATTAGCTGAATTATGCAAATGCATGCTGTCATACTAAGTAGCATAAGCAGCTGGTAAAGCCTGCCCTCTGCAACCTACAATTGCACTGTTGGTATAGTTGCGAACCTGTCTTCCTCTGCATCCTACAAGTGCACTGTTGGTGTACTTGTGTATCTGTCCTCCTCTGCATCCTACAATTTCAACTATTGATATACATGTGAGCCTGTCTTCCTCTGCATCCTACAATTGCACTGTTGCTGTACTTGTGTAGTGTCCTCCTCTGCATCCTACAACTGCAACTGTTGGTATACTTGTGAACCTGTCTTCCTCTGCATGCTACAATTACACCTGTTGGTGTACTTGTGTTCCTTCTCCACCAGCCTTCACTGTGCAGCCCCTCAGCTAGATGTGACCCACCCACTCTGCTCTTGAAACAATACAGGCCATAATAACTTACTGAATGTTATATACTTCATAACCAGCAGTGATGTACATACACACACACACACACACACACACACACACACACACACACACACACACACACACACACACACACACACACACACACCTGACATGCTGCTTTAATGTATCTTGCTGTGGCTGCACAATAGCATCAAATGAATAAAATACATAGGAAAACAAATAGCAAGAAAACTGAATGACTTTGTGCTTTTTGTAGGACTTTCAAATTTAAAACATCAGAGACTGCAGAAAACTGTAAGAATAAAGGAGACAGCTACAACATTCATATGTAGCAAAATGGAAGCTATCTGCCTATCAAACATTCACAGGTTTATGGCAATATTTATATTATAGGTAAAAGACAGAATATGGTGTGAAGCATAACCTGAAAGAGGAATGAGGCCGACTAGCAGGATATAACCCAGACAGCTATAGGCTATAGCAGCAGTGATTTATAGGTTCATAGGTTGGTACTGGGCTATCTGCCCAAAGGCATATATTAGCCAAGCCACGTTGTGCGGTATTCACCGCCCCTTTAGTAGTACCCTAGACCCTTGTACTAGCAGCTAGTACCCTTGGCCCCTATCTAGTAGTTCATAGGTTCATAGGTTCATAGGTTTATACTAGGCTATCTGCCCTAAGGCATTTATAAGCCTAGCCCAAATTTTTGTGGCTTACGCCACCCCTTATATGAAAAAATACTGTGCCCATTAGTTTGTTGTGCCTCTGTCCAGCAGTGACACAGAGATGATTCCCGGGGTAAACCTACGATCTCCCATCCACAGGTCTAGATTTCTCTTGAACAGAGTCAGCGAGGTGCTCTGCCTCACATGGACCGGGATTTTATTCCACAGCATAGGGAGTCTCTGAGTGATAAATCTATCCCTCCAGCACGTCCTATTTATATCCGCTAAGGTTTAAGTCGCTTGCTCTAGTGGTTTTGGTGGATTTGGATTTTTGAGGTGGAGCATGTCCATTAATTCCGGGTTGGACATGGCCTTGTATGTCAGGCACATGTCACCTCTGAGCAGACGGTATGCGACTGAATAGAGCTGGAGTTTCTTCAATCTGGCAGCATATGACAGATTTTGGAGTCCCTTTATCCTTTTGGTGAGGAACTTTGGGGTCTCTCCAATTGCTGCAGATGTCGGGTGAGATACATCCCGAATGGGGCATTGTACTCGATCATTGGTCTGATAAGTGAAGAGTACAGGGAACAATAACCTCACTAGATCTGGATGTGAATCCTTCATGATCAGGTGGGCAATGTAGAAGGTCTTTCTAACCACTTTAGCAATGTGAGTGTCAAAAGAAAGGCCACTGTCAACCTGGGTCCCCAGGTCCCTGATAACCTCTTCTGTGCTTAGTGGATTGCCACCTATATGGTAGCTTGGTGTTACCTTGTTTTTCCCGAAGGGTATGACTATACATTTTTGGTTTAACTTCAGGCCATGGCTCTGGCACCAGCTATCTGTTTCCGTGAGTCCCTTCTGAAGGATATCCGTCTGATGCACTTTCCACTATGAGTTTGCAGTCGCCTGCAAACTTTGTCAGCCAAAGTCCTCCTATGTTGGCCTGTACTTCTGAGTAGATGCCAAACAATAGGGGCCACCAGGACCGAGCCCTGTGGGACACCACTTGTGACCGGCTTGGAGTCTGACAGCGCCAGCAACTCTAACCCTGTGGGTTCTGTCCTTAAGCCAGTTTGCAACCCATCTTGTGACATATGGGTTTACATTTAAGCTGGGCAAGGTCAAGGTAGGCTGTATGGACTGCCTTTCCCTCATCAATGGCCTTGGTGACTGTTTGAAGTTGACCAAGTTCAAAGGCATGATCTTCCCTTGACAAAGCCAAACTGGGTCGGGTCCAATGTCTGCAAGTCCCCTATATCTTTGTTTATGAGCTCCATTATGATCCTCTCCATAGCTTTGCAGACTAGACTTGTTAAGCTTATGGGGCGGTAATTACCAGGGTCCGGCGGCGCCGCTGTGTGGAGTGGGACAACAGTTGCCATTACACCACTCCTTGGGCACGTATCCTGTGGTAAGGCTGAGATTAAACAGCTGCCTTATGTGGGTTTAATTCCTCATTTAGCTTGTGTAGCACACAGCCGGGGACACCATCCGTCCCATTGATGCTGTGTTTTAGCTTTAGAGAGAGCAGCTTTCACCTGCGCATTTGAGATGTCGGAGGCTACACTCGGCTGGGATAGTTATCTCTCCTTTAGGGGAGAGGGGGTGAAGTTTGCACTGAACCTGTCTGCCAGTATGTTGGCAATGTCTGTGGGTTCAGTGATTTTTGTATCATTTGGACTAATTCTGAGCATATCTGGGAGTTTCCACCCAGGTTCCTAACATAGCTGAAAAAGGCCTTATGATTGTCCTTTGAATCCATGGCAATTTTTCTCTCAAAATTGGCCTTAGTTGATTTTATGAGTGCTCGTATTTTTTACTAATAATGATCAGGGGTGACTTCCCTTTTATGGATTTTGTTCTATCATGTAATAGCTTTCTCCTCTTATTGTAAAGTTTGTTAATGGCTGGGGTCCACCAGACTGGACGTTTGCCCTTTGTGGAAAGAGTCTTGGTTTTATTTGGGATTGCCTGATCCATGCAGTCCTGGAGGTGTTCATAGAAGGCATTTGTAAGGGCTTCCAGCTTGGGTTGTGGTTTCCACTGGCTCAGGGGCCTTGAAGGATACCACACCAGTCTTGAGTAGTGTGAAGTTTGCTTTAGAGAAGTTCTTCACTATGGTCTTTTTTTGTTTGGGGGGGAGGAGGATGTGGATTTCGGGTGAGACTAGTTTATGATCAGATCTCACCAATGAGGGATATACTTCCAGTGTGGAACATTTTGTCCCCATGTTTGTGACAATGAGATCTAGTATATTTTCTCCTCTCGTGGGAACAGTGACTAGCTGTTTCATGGCATTTGAATTTATGAACTCCAGGAACCGTTGGGCTAGAAAGTTAGGGCTTGAGTAATGTTCCCAGTCTATATTCGGGTAGTTGAAGTCACCCAATATGATGGTGTTTGGAGATACATTTATACCCTCCAGTGTCTTCAGGAAGGCTGTGTGGGGTTCCTGAGTTTGAGAGGGTGGCCTGTAGCATGCTACAATTTGTAGAGCAGTTTGCCTATGGTTAGTTGCACCTGGATGGTTTCGAGCTTCGTGCATTGCCACCAACCTGGAGGTGTGGGTATCCTTTATGAATATGGATACACCCCTCCTTTGTGGTGTGGTCCGAGTTTTGGGGGAGCATGATATGAGGTAAAACCTAATAGTGCCGGGTGCTCTCAGGAGCCTTGAACCAGGTTTCAGTTACAGCACAGACATCGATGTTCTCCATACTGAGAAGGGCCTCGAAAGTGCATTTTGAGATTTAGACTTCTGGCATTGAGCAGCATTACCCTCAGTTTCTTCCCATTTTTGTTTTCTAGGGTGGTAGGTTTAGAATTTGAGCCTTGCCTAAAAAGGCACTATGGGGTGGCAAGAGCCTTAGCCAATATCCGGAATCCCAGGGGTGACAGGTGCAAGCCGTCCCTTGCGTGGCTTGTCAAGCATGTCATCCCAGGCAGACAGACACTGGATCCCCTTTGAATGACACCAGACCTTAAGCCAATTGTTAAAGCTGATCATCTTGTCTCTATATTGTGGCATCATTCTTGGTGAAGGAAGGATACTGCTCAGGGTTAGGGTCATACCTGCCTGGGCTACATAATCAGAGAGCTCCTCTATGTCTCTTTTCATGTAGTCCAGGGAGGTACATCTCAGGTCGTTCACACCAGCATGGACAATGACTGTGTCATATTTGTACTTGCCGTTGGTGCTGTTGGTGTGATCACCGGTGTGAGCTTTCTGTTACCCATCCACTCATCAAGGTTCCTCTTGAAGAGTGATAGTGAGAGGCTCTGTCTTATGTAGATCGGGACCCTGTTCCATAGTCAGGGAAGTCTCTGTGAAGGGAATCTATCCCTCCAGCATGTTCTATTCATTGTTGTGTTGAGGTTTATATCCCTAGAGCGTGTAGCTCAAGTAGATTTGGTTTTGCTAAGATGGAGCATGTTCAACAATTCTGGGTTGGACATGGCTCTGTACGTTAGACAGAGATCGCCTCTGGGAAAGCGGTATGCAACAGAGAACAGTCTTAGCTTTTTCAATCGTGCTGCATAGGGCAGCTGTTTGAGGCCAGTAATCCTCTTGGTTCGGTACCTTTGTGGTCTCTCCAGCTGCAGGAGATGTCTAGCCAGGTACATTCCAATTGGTGCATTGTACTCAATAATGGGTCTGATGAGGGAAGAGTAGAGGGGCACCATTACATCCTTAGATCTTGATGCGAAGCCTTTCGTGATCAGATGTGTCACATAGAAGGATTTTCTAACCACTTTGGCAACATGGTTATCAAAGGAAAGCTGACTATCTACTTGGGTCCCTAGATCACTTATTTCTTCTTCAAATTTCAGGGAATTACCTCCTATGTTGTAGTTTGCGGGTACTCTGGTTTTCCAAAGGGGATTACTACGCATTTTTTTGCATTTGGCTTGAGACCATGGCTTTGACACCATGCATCAGTCTCATTTAGGCCCTTCTGGAGGATCTCCATGTCGGCCAGAGACTCTATTATAGCACCCAGTTTGCAGTCATCCGCAAACTTAGTCAGCCACAGCCCTTCCATGCTTGCCTGTACTTCTGAGAAGTATATGCCAAATAGGAGGGGCCCCAAGATAGAGCCCTGAGGCACACCACTCATTACTGGTCTGGATTCTGACATAGATCCCGCTACTCTTACTTTATGGGATCTGTCTGAGAGCCAGTTTGTGATCCATCTTGTGACGTAAGGGTTTATGCCCAGGCTGGTGAGCTTATCAATAATACCTGAATGGGGAATGATGTCAAATGCTTTAGCAAGGTCAAGGTAAGCCGTGTGTACCTCCTTTCCCTTATCTATAGCCTGAGTAACTGTCTCAAAGAAATCCACCAGGTTCAGGAGGCATGATCTGCCCTTGACGAAGCCGAACTGTGTGGGGTCCAGTGACTAGAGGTTCCCAATCTCTCCATTTATGAGTTCCATAATGATTCGCTCCATAGCCTTACAGATCAGACTGGTCAGGCTTATTGGTCGGTAGTTCCCAGGGTCAGTTGTGGCCCCACCCTTGTGTAGCGGGACCACCATTGCCATGCACCATTCTATGGGCACATATCCTGTGGAGAGGCTGAGACTGAACAGGCTATTAAGATGCGGGGTTAATTCCTTTTGGAGCTTGCATATGACAGTCTGGGACACCATCTGGTTCCCATGGAGGCAGTGTTTTCAGCTTTAGATAGAGCCTTGTTAACCAACGTATCAGTAATAATTGGACTTACACAAGCCCCTAGAATGGTAATAGGCCCTGTAGGTGGTGAGGGGGGAGAGAAATTTGCACTGAACCTGTCAGCCAAGATGTTGGCAATGTCAGAAGGGTCAGTGTATTTTGTTCCATTTTGTACTAGCTCAGAACAGACCTGAGCATTGCCATTTAGGTTTTTGACGTAGCCATAGAAGGCCTTATGGTTATCCTTGGCACCCTTGGCAACTTTCTTTTCAAAATTAGCTTTAGTTGACTTGATGAGGGCCCTCAATTTCTTACTAATGCTGGTCAGGGATGATTTTTCTACTTGAGATTTGACCTTTTTTTGTATATGTCTCCTCCTTTTATTGTAAAGTTTGCTTATGGTCGGGGTCCACCAGACTGGTTTCTTCTTGCTTGAGGAAGGAGTCTTGGTTTTATTTGGGATAGCACGGTCCATACAATCCTGAAGATGCATATAGAGTGCCTTGGTGTAGGATTCCGCATCCTGGATATCATTATCCTTCTGCAAGGGAATAGTGAAGCTTTCAACTTTGGATGCAAGTAGTTTGAAGTTTGCTTTGGAAAGGTTTTTGACTATGGTTTCTTTGACTGGGGGAGGTGGAGGAGTGAGGATGTCCAGGGTTATCAGTTTGTGGTCGGATCTGACCAAGGAGGGGGTTATAATGAACATTTTAATGTTTCCAAGTAACATTATGTCATGCTGATACTAATTTCACTGCACGGCAAAGATGTGATTAGAAACATAATACTAATATATTAGTAAATACAAGGACATAAAGTGACAAATAGCACTACATTTATTTTGATAAATGTTGTGATGATTAATGTCAACCATTACTACATATGTGACATTACAAAGCACCTGAGGTACTTAACCACAGAAATGGATCCATCAAAATGGGTTGAGATGAAGAAAGATGTCTTTTATTTTCAGACCCAGCCACAGCTATATCATGGCAATAAAAACACAGGTGGTAGGGGAGAAGATCACAGGAACTGTGGAAGTGAGCCAGCAGAATGTCACTGTTAGTTAACCATCTGCAGAATTACTGCATGCACTAACCAGTGTGGGTAACCTTTTTACTTATTTTTACTTAATACTTTTTTTCCTCATTCAAGCAATAAGACTATTGATCCTTCTGTGTTTGTTGGCTCAGAAAAGATGACTGTATCACACTAATTGTAAAAAAATGTACACTGAGCCTAACTTTTTTTTTTTTTTTAAGGAATTAGCCTAAGCGACTCCAACCAGACCCTAACAGTGCAGAGAATGAGAGAAGAAGATTCAGGGGTGTATCAGTGCTTTGCCTGTAATAACAAAGGATGTGTCAATTCATCAGCCACTGTATCTGTTGCAGGTAAGTTACTAAGGAGAGAACTAAAGACGGCAGTACCTAATATACAGTCATCAGTCATGGTTATTTACATTCTCAATTGAAATGAAAATGTTTAATGATTTACAAAAATGTTGGCAAGCTTTTTCATTTGGTAAAAACAAACAGGGTGCCACTGGCGAAAGAAATAAATGAATTAATGCTGGAACACTCGTAGTTTATTAAGAAACTGCAATTAAAATACCATAAATGCCTTGTATTAAAAATTCCTCGTTTTCGTCCACATAAATCAGACTTCCACAGGTGTGTAAGAAACAAAACAAATTCTATTCAATGCTGTTATCAGTTCTGTATGAAAGTCAGATCTATGCCAACAGAGTATAGGCAGTTATCATACTAATGTTTATAACTTTTCAGGTGAATAGGACAGTCCAAAGCACAGGGTATAAATGCTTCCCAATATAATTTTACATCTGACAAAACATGATAAAGAGCATTATTTTACAGCTTTACCACATAAGTACTGTAGTAACTGGTAGAGAGAATGCCTGTTGCAAGAACATTCCGCATTCAGAGTGGTACAGCTCAGTTTTCTGAAGTCACAGTATCTGTCTTGCACTTTATTACATGCAGTCATGTAACCATGTCCTCAAATATTGATACTATAAAACCAAACGAGAACCCACAGGGTAAGCGTTCCGACACTCGCAAAAACAATAAATAACTCAAGCAAATCCTCCAAGTGAAAGGACAGCCAAGGCAGCATAAAACAAGGAATAAAAACTTCAGAGAATATAAAATAAAACGGATCCTGTGTTTATTGATCGGTAAGCGCTTTCGCAAGAAATTGTTTCTTCAGACCAGGTCAGAGTTATTTCCTCAAATATGCTCACTGCAAAGAAGATTATTTCCTTGCCTTCAAGGTGCAGTGAGAAAGTAGTTGTGTAAGTAGACATCATAACAGTAGACATTCAAATGATCACTTCTGCAGTAGCCTAAGTTATATGGGTTATATCCTGCCAAGGATATAACAGACACCAGTTTCCCAAGTTTCTTGGCACCTTCCACACACCTTAACTGTCAGGCAGCTCAAGCAGAGATGACCTAAAGACATTTTTGGATGCCAAGCCCTTAAGAGCTTTCCTACCAACAGAGAGAGGGAGTTTAAGACCTGAAAGGACAATGCTAGGAAGAACAAAAGATACATAACCACACCTTGGCATAAAGAGTATCAAACATGCCTGATTTTGTGTGAGTAGATCCATCTCATGAGAAAGCTTGTGGTAATTAACCCTGGTCATTTCCAAAAGAAGGGAGAACCACTGTCGTCTGTGCCAGAAAGTTAGTTACTGCAAAGCTCTTGGGGGATTCCTCCCGAATCTTCAGAAGTACCCAGGATATCAGTGGAAAGGATGGAAAAGCACACAGGAATATTCCTGTCAAAGAAAAAATGCATCTGTCTTCCAGGCCTTCCAGCACAAAGTGCTGGAGCAGAATCTGGTTATTTAGAGAGAAGGCAAATGGGTCTAATAAAGGAACTCCCCACAGATGGATCAAATCTTGGAAGACTTCCTGATCTAGTTTGTCTAGGTGAGGGCCTGCCCTGCCTGTTCAGCTTGTCTGCCAGACAATATTGCTCTGACAGAATGAAGGATGACTGTAGAGTGAGATTGTACTGTAAAGTTATATCCCACCTCTGAAAGGAGGGAACAACTTGGTTCCCTCTTCTTGAAAATCTACCACAAGACTGTGGTATTGTCTGAAACAACTTGAAGAGGTCCTGGAGACCAAATATGATTCAGAGAGTTCACTGCCTTGATTAGGGCAAGCATCTTATTTATATGTATATATATATTGCCCCACACATCTTGCACTACTATCCCCTCTGAAACTGCTACCCAAGCAAAGTCCAAGATGTTTGAGATTACTGACTGCTTTGGAACAGGGAAGATAAGTAGAGATCTGAATTTAAGGACATTTGCTGTCTCCACCAAGTAATTTCTCTCTTGACAAACCCCCAGCACTAGGATTTGAAATTACAAGGGATGTTGATGCTGGGGCCCAAGAAACCTCAGATTCCATTATATCTTTCTCATGTAGAGTCCTGGCAGGATTATCATGAGAATCATAGACCCAAAATTCTGAGGTATTCCCTCAGTGACTGAAATCTGAGTGGAAAACCTTAGACATAGATATATTTTTTCCAGTGAAAGAAAAGCTCTTTGACTGAAGTGTCTAGCTGAAACTCCAGGAGCACAATCCTGTCTGATGGAATCAAAAAGGACTTCTGAATGTGGTCATGGAACCGCAGCTTGTGTAAGAGATCTCTCACCCAAGTGGGAGATTCCAACACTTTGACTCTGCAAAGATAAGCAAATCATCTAAATATGGGAAAAAAAGAAAATGGATGCCCTGTAGCCTGTAAGAATCTGTAACTGGAGCTAAACATTTTGAGAACACTTGGTGCAGTGGGTAGGTTATAAATAGAGAACTGATAAAGTGATTTAGATGCAGAAACCTTTAGAAATGCCTGAAGTCTGGATGAAAAGGAAATAACTAATAAGCATCTTTTAAATGTAGAGTTATCAGGAAACTTGAATGAGTAAGAAGAAGAAAAGATTCTGAAAAGATATCATTTTGAAGTTAGCTATCATATACAGGTCTAAGGAGAAAGATCCAGAACTCATCTCCAAGTATCTTCTTTCTTTGGCACTAAAGACATTCTTGAACAAAAACCTTTCCTAGATTGGGAAAGGGGGACTGGTTCTGTCACTCTCTGGAACAGCATGTAATGAAGGACAGATGGAAATAAAAGAGTTTGTTCTAGTAGATTAGGAATAACCTCCCAACAAGGAAGAATAATCTCTCACTGCCATCTATAACCTTGAAGAAAGATATTTAGAAGCAATTTGTCTGAAACAATGTGTTACCAAAGAGAAAAATAGAAAGTCAGACTTTCTGAAAGGAAGAAAGACTACCAGGGTGGGAGGGGGAACAAAGTCCCTGGACTAATTTTGGATTTGGCAGTTCATGAATTCTTTTTGGAATACCCTAACCATTATGCCAAGATTGGATGAGGGACAGTAAATCCCTAGAAAGCTAGAAAAAGGAAGGCAGAGAAATCAGATTCCCTGATTTAACTTACCCATTTAATCACACTGTTTTATTAACTCTGCAGCAAAAGAACCAAAAAGTGAATCTTTATCCAACAGAGAAAATGAAATCTCATTATTCACATCCTCTTAGGACGTTTTGCGAATGCAGTCAGGCAAACCTTCTCTAAACAGTACCAGAAGCCATAGCCATGGAAGAGACATACACACACACACTGTCAACAAAGAACAGTGACTAGTACAATAAAATATACTAAATAATTTAAACCAGATGTTTCCTCAAAAGAAGAAACTGCAGACCAACCATTTGTCATACTCACAATTAGTAAGAATAAGCATTAACATCTGAGCATGACAATTCAAAATTCTGAAAATCTAAGTTGCAGAAGCATACACTATTTACCATATCCATCAATAATCTTCCCATCCTTACAGGTAAGAGTAGGACTGGACTTAATTAACTGTTAGCAGCAGTAGGAATAACTAAAGCTATAGCTGCTTGGTCAGGTTTGAGAACAGTGTATAAAAACTTAAAAAGACTGAGGATCTTTATGCATTCGATCTGCCTTTTTCGGGGCAGCAGGCTGGCTATCAGCAAAATGCAGGCAGGAACACATCCTCTAAAGCTGACAGAACTGGAGCAAATGGTGAAGGTTCAGGAAATTCTTTCTGTAACAACTCATAAAAGTTTCTGAGGGACTGAGAAACCACAGTATACGCCCACTGAAAACATTGGCACATTCAGGAAATAGTCTCAGACAGACAGGAACCCCAGAGGGAGAATCAGAAACTGAGCTCTCATCTGAGTCTGACAAAGAAAACTGAGATGAAAACCTATCTGTATCTGTCCCTTCATCTTCCTCTCCAGATTCAGAATCTTGAATCTCTTCAGAAAGGGAGGAATGTGTCTTTCTTTTGCCAGAAATCAATAAATAAGAAGGAAGAAAAACCTGAAAAAAACATTGAGCCAGACAAAGTAAACTACTCTTGATTAGGAAATTTGAGAAGTAGATACATGTTTAGTTTTCTGTTTCATTTTGACAGAAAAATATGGAGCAAATAGTGTTATAAATGGCAACAGCTTTCCCAGCACAATATTCCGACAAAATAGGAAAGCCTTCCCTTTTCCCTCTCACAGGACCAAAAAGAGTGTCTCTCCCTTGTCCACTGAGGAGGACTTCAACAGCTGCAGAGGATGTGGCTAACTCTCTGGTCATAGTGGCTCTACATGCTACAGCTGAAGGATCCATGGAAAAGATAAGTGGTCTGAGGCTCAACAAATGACCACATCTGAATCACCCAGTGGCGTCTTAAGAAAACTGCTGTAGTGCTGTGATGGCAAAGGCTGTTTGCTTAACTTCTTCTTTTTGTGCCTGGAAGAAGGGCTGACCTTGGGACCAACAGTTTGTTCCATGGTCAAATGAAAAATGGTACTTCTCTCCTGGGGAAAACAAACAGCAATAGCCAATAAAAATGTAATGTCTTTTTTTTTAATAAAAATGGTCTATATTATATCATCGAACGCTTAAAATAGTGAACACTGATTGATCAACCTAATTTGAGTGAAAGCTTACAATCTCGAACTGTCAGATCAGTGATTTTTTTCCCAGGGAAAAAAATCGCTGCTCCAAAACACATACACACAACACAAGCACACCAAACAAACAGAAATCCACACACATACACCTAAAATCTGATACCTAACCCTACACTAAACTATGCACACACCACTAACTACCCACTTACCTTAACCCAAACCCTAACCCTAAGGTCAGTCACTATCGCACACTCACCTCACCCGCTCCCTAACCCTAACACACTTAAATCCACCCTAACCCTCATGTCCACTCAATCGCACACACCTAACCCGAGCCCTAACCCTAACTCACCTAAATCACCCTAACACTCACATCCACACAATCGCACACTTACCTGAATCTGACCGGTAACTTTCCACCATAACACTGAAAATACCGAAGCAACTGAAACAGACAACCGAATTCTTTCCCTAAGAAAAAATTTGAGTTTCTGCTGCTTCGATATTTTGCAGTTTCGCGAAAATAAGTTCGATCAATCAGCGTTAGCTTTTTTAAGTGTTCGAGGATATAATATAGACCCAATAAAAAGCATCGCAAAAAGCATTTTAAAATACTTGCCAGTCCCAAAAAGTAAAATAAACATGATTTCTCTACAGAAAAAAATTGGTTTTAGATTCTTTAAATAACATTTAAACTGACAGGAAAAAAGAGTGCTCTCATTTAAAAGTACAATACAGTCTCAACACAGTCTGTTAAAATGCAACCTTGTAGCTTTAAAATAACTTTCATGAAGAGGAAAGTATTAATAGTCAACCAAAATGATTGAATAGAAGGTTCCCAAAGGGAACTTATCTGCCCACCAAAGGAACAGCACAAGCCATCCATCGAGTGGAAAAAGCCTCAGAGGAGCATACTCTTCTGTGATAAAGCTCTGAAGGGCTTGGCACCCAAGCTTATCTTTTAGTCAGCTCAGCTCAAGCTACCTGACAGTTTAGGCATGTGGAAATGGCATGAAGCTTTGGATGCTGTTGCATCCTTGGAAGGATACATATAACACATTTAGCTAAGGCTACTGCAGCAGTGATCAATATGATGAACATCAGACTTGATTATATACTAGTGTAAATTTAAGATAAAGATCCTACTGCATGATGGTGTTGGGGACTTTGATCCTCATTAAAAATAAAATTTGATTGATTTAACTTTTGACTAACTTGTGTCACTCAAAAGAACGTTCACTGATGCTGAGTTCAGCAATTAAGTATGGTGCCATTTCAGAAAAATACAATTTTGTATTATCATGTAGATCCAATGAGAAGAAGAAATGATGAAGAAACTGCAACTTGATAATTTATATTTTAGGGAATGCTTGAAACAAAAATTAGTCCCAAAGGGATCTCGGATGTGGCGGTTTCCAACTGGGTTAGTGGGAAATTCTCCCCTTCATAAGGATTTGTTAGCTATGTTTGACCGCCATGGGTTTGAATATATGGAGTTGGTGGTCAAACATAATTAGCATGCCATTGACTCTTTGAGCAGGAAAGCCAGTAATTTGGATAAAGAGATAATTGAGGATGTTCATGCTGACAATACTTTTGAATATAATCAGATGGTCAAAAGTATTGGATATCAAATTAATAATATAAAAAAAAGGAAACTAAGGAAAATCAATAGGGACAGGGTTGAATATGATAACAATTGCACTTATCCTGATCCACCTAAGTCCCAAAACTAGAATAAAAGTTATAATAATAACACAAGGACTGCTGGTTATGAACCCGGGGTTTTTTTAGACCAAGAGGAAGAATTTCCACTCCTGAGACACTCTGAGTGCCTCAGAGAAAAGAACAATCAAGTGTTTGTCCAATAAGGGGACTTTCAGATGAACTGGGCGAGAGGGGGCAAACAATTCGATTTGAGAGGGAATATGAAAGGGAATTTCAGGGAAAATACACATGGTCGGAGATAATGCAAGAGACTAATCCATTATGCCTTCCTATTATTCAAGAAAATTCTGAAGGGGACTTAAAAGTTTTTAATTTTTCTACTGTGTCGATTGACCAACATACGTGATTTACTAGCAAGAGGTCTTACTTTTATTCCTGCATGATGTTTTGATGTTAGTAACACTATTGTGGATCTGAAACAGTTTGTTAGGAAGTTGAATTTTAATATCCTTTTCTATAACGTTGAATTTGCAAAAAAATCCACTTTATATTTCTAGCACATACAATCCCCCAATTCACCCAACCTTACTTTTATTTGAAAATCTATGTGAGATTGATTTTCAGAATTTGGTTAGAGATGCCTCCAGTACCATCACATACAACTTAACTAAATATGAAAATGAGAGGCTTAAACATCTAAAAACGAATAAAGACGTGAGGATTATTAAACCAGATAAGAGTGGGGGATATTGTTATAATGGACATAAAATCTTACAATGACAAAATGAAAAATGTTCTGAGTAGTAAATCATATAAAAAAGTTTCCTTAAATGAAGTCAATGGGGCTTTAAGGAAAGTAAGAAATGAACTTAATAACTTATTTATAGAGGGTAGCATTGTGATAGATGAATTTAACTATGTTAATGTGTCCCATCCCAGATTACCCACCATCTCTGGCTTACCTAAAATTCACAAAGACCTGTATAATCCACCTATGAGACATATTGTGGATGCTCGAGGTTCCATGACACAACCCATAGCCAAAGTTTTAGATCTCAAGCTAAAAGTTTTACTTTCAGAAGAACTATTATTATGTAAAGATTCATGGGATTTCCTTATGAGAATTAATTCACTTGACTATGTTGAAGAGGGTATATTTATAACAATAGATGTGAAAGACCTCTATACTGTTATACCTCATAATACAGGAGTTGAATGATTTTGTGAATACTTTTTTGAAAAAGGAATATCCCAAAGTACTATAAATACATATGAGCAACTATTAGATAGAGTGCTACATGTTGTTATTGTTGTGTTTTTCGGCTTTTCCCGGTTAGGGGTCGCCACAGCGGAACTCCGGTCCACTAATGATTGGCAGTTGATTTTTACGTACCGAGTTGCCAGCCCTGACACACAACCTTCAACGAAGGAATGCCCATTCACGCATGTCTCCACTCAGAAGACGCTCTAGCTGAGAGTCGAACCGGACAGCGTCTTACTGTGAGGCGACAACGCTACTGCAGCACCACCACCGCAGATTAGATATAGTGTTACATAATAACTTTATTTTGTTTGATAATGAGTATTTCTTACAAATAGAAGGAGTATCTATGGGTTCAGCTTGTGGTGGCTTATATGCCAATATGGTTATGTTACAGTGGGAAAATAAGTTTTTTGTTTAATTCATCATATTTTTTTGCACTGTTAATGTTATATGAGATTTTTGGATGACATCTTTATTTTTTGGGACAGACCAGTTGAAAACATGAATGCCTTTATAAAGTATATCAATGGATCAACTACTTTTTTGAAATTCACCCATAATATTAGGTTTGATGACATTTCTTACTTAGATGTGAAGTTAATGAAAGATAAGTGCTCCAAGGTCTTTAAATCAGAAATTTTTAGAAAGGCTACATACTCAAATAGCTTCCTGCATTTTGACAGCTCCCACCTCCATAAGCAGAAAAAAGCCATGGTTAAGGGGCAGTTCGTAAGAGCTGCACGTATGGTTACCGAAATGTTTATAAATAGGGTATCCTTACAGTTTAATTAATGATGTTATGATAGCAGTAATTAATAAATGTGAAAGGAGCCATTTTTTTTTACCCTTAAGTAATCAATATCAGGAAGAAAGAATGGGACACATTATGAGAACAAATACCCCTAACCAAGATCTGGACTCTGTTTTAAGTGAGCTTATATCTGGCATATCAGGAAATATTTAAAAAAATTTAAATAGTAATAATTATAATAGTTACTTCCAGCAAAAGAATTCCTGATATATTATTTAAAAATTGGGTAGTGATTATGAATAATAAAGATATAAGACAATATGTTGGGGAGAGACCGAATATTGTTTATAGAAGAGGGAAATGTCTCAGGAATATTTTGAAAACAACCCCAAAAGGCCCCTACAATGGGAGTATGCAAAAATGTGGCTCTTGTAACTGTTGTCCATATATTTTGGAGGGAAGCACTTTTACTGTCAATAATGTGACCATTAGGCTAAACAAAAATTGCTCCTGTAATACTGAAAAAGTCATATATTGTGTGTTCTGTATGAAATGTCCTTGTTTCTATATCAGGAAAACTGAGATGAAACTGAGGAATCGCATTTATGTGCACCTAAAATACACAAATGCATTGCCCAAACATTGCATGGAGTTAAATGACCGCTCATTTAAATTTGTTGTATTAGAAGTGATTGAGCCAGACATAAGAGGGAGCCCGTGGGCATTATACCTAGAGAAACAAGGAGCAATGTGGTAACATAAAACTAACGCCATGAGGTCGCCTGGTTTAAATGATTCATTTTCCTTATCATGCTTCTTAAAATGAAAAGCTATGGAAAGATAGGATAATGGTGAAATGTATGTTATAAATGTCTACATGCCTGTAATCTAATAATTTTATATTTTTACATCTTTATACAGTTTATTTAGGGCCAATCTACATTTTTATATGCATTTTTATATATATTTTTATATATATTATTATATTTAATCAGATATTAGCTTAGTACTTGCAACACCTTGTATTAGAGGAAGCTGGTGGGTTAATTTGTGTAATCAGGGGGTGTGTTTATTAATGTGCATGTATTTCAAACAGGTTTAAACAGTAAAAAGGCATTCTGATGAAGTCTCTGATTTGTCAGAGATGAAAGCGCTTAACAAACTGTGTTTTAACTGTGGCTTTTGTGTGTGAAATAAGACTGTTTTTTTGAATAAATGGCTTTTCATATATTGTGACTCTCCTGCTCTACTGTGCCTCTCTACAGAAGAAGAAATGACACTATTAGGGCAATGTATTTTCATAGGCATTGAGATGTTTGAGAATAAACATGCCACTAATTTCTGAGACAGACATATGAGCTGCAGTTAACCTTAGTAAAACCTACAACAGTTAAACTAAAAATATGTGAGTCAGTCTATACAAGGTGTGTTTATCAGTGGCATTGAAAGATGTGTAAACTTGTGACCTTTTGCCATGACATGAAAAACTATATATATATATCATCTCTAACTGAAGTGGTAACTTGCTTTGACTGAGATTTGCAGCAGTTATAGACAAAGTGCGAAAATGTAATTATTCTGTCCTGTGTTTACATGATTTGTTACCATTCCTTGGCCTAGAAGCCAAAGGAGGCATAAATAACAGTTAGGCTTTTCTGTTAAGGAAGATAGCTAGCCAAGGCCAGAACAAAACAGTCACAGGTATGTAAATGTAAAGCACTGCACAGTTATCTGTAGTCCGTATGAAAAGATATACAACAGCCAAGAATGAGAACAGAAGTCAAGAATAATTACTCTGGTGCTTGTGATGTACAAATTTGTGGGTTCTTTGCACTTTGTCTCAGCCCAATACATTCTGAAAAATAATTTGGCCAAAATAGTTAGGGCAGTATTTCTTTCAGTAAGAGATGGAAGACAGAGTTTAGCAGGACATTGTTCTCTTTCGTGTACTCTGTTCGTTCAAAGCCATTATTTTCTGTCTCCTTGTGCAGTTCCGGATCCCTATCATATGATAGAAACCTCATTTGACTGAAACACATTTGACTGAAACCATAAGACTGACATTTCAGAAGACTGAAAAGTCACTTGACTGAAACCCATAAGACTGACATTTCAGAAGACTGAAAAGTCACTTGACTGAAACCCATAAGACTGAAACCCATAATACTGAATTTCAACATACTAAATTGTAAACTGGACCATATAAAACCAGACTAGGTGGGGGGCTATGCCCCCCACACCCCCCTAACTATATATACTAACTCCAGGATTGCACTACAGTGGGGAAAAGGGCATATACCTTTCACGTACCTTACAGTAGTCTACATGCTGCCACTACTATGCCCTTTTCCCCACTGTAGTATGATCCTGGAATTAGTATATATAGTTGGGGGGCACAGCCCCCCACATTGGGAGGTGTGGTAGGCATAGCCTCCCACCTCGTCTGGTTTTATATGGTCCAATTTAAAATTTAGTATATTGAAATTGAGTGTTATGGGTTTCAGTTTTATGGGTTTCAGTCAAGTGACTTCTCAGTCTTTTGAATTTTTTTGAAATTTCTGTCTTATGGTCTCAGTCAAATGAGGTTTCTATCATATGATAGGGATCCGCAGTTCCATATCTGTGTATATTTAACTGTTAACCATATCATTTAAAACTTTCTTTCTTAAGTAAAGTATTTTTATTTATTCACTTTTCAAAAGTTTGTGGCTGGCCATCTATCTTATTATTAATAACAGGTCATTTATTGCTAACTGGAGGCAAGCTGATTGCAACCACCTTTAATTGTCCAGACTGTTCGGGGACAGATTACCATCTGTGTTTTTAATTATTTGGTTTATTAATAAGACTAAAACATTAAATGTGAGGTCCCCAGCTTGGTAATTTGGGTGGGTGGAAGTTTACTTCTGTGAGCCAGGACATCTGTCTATAATGCTGGAAAATCTTACCTGCCTGCATACCTCTCAACTGTAGAGATTTTTGCAGAAGGTCCAGATTTTTGCCTCATATTTTTAGTCTGTTCCTCATAAAATTTGTCTTTTTTCTGGCAAATCACTGAAGATTGAAGTTACATTATAATCTAAGTCTGTAAGAGCAGTATTTAAAAAGTGTCCCTATTTGTCAACCCATTATTTTTGGTTTTGTCCAGATTTCTTGCTCTAAGAGGTTGAGAGGTATGCCTGCCTTCCCTGAGAATTAATCTGTTTGTGTTTGCGTGTGTGTGTGTGTGTGTGTGTGTGTGTGTGTGTGTGTGTGTGTGTGTGTGTGTGTGTGTGTGTGTGTGTGTGTGTGTGCGCGCACGCGTGCACGTGTGTGAGTGCTGGAAGCTATTGAAACCAAGAGACAAAGTTGAGAAATAAGTATGGAAAGCTAGGAAAAAGACACTATTCATCAGGATATTTAGTGTGAAGCCCTTTTGTGGGTGTGGATGGTGTAAGTACATAACCTGGGAAGCAGTGTACATTTCCTGTATGCTATTGTGACCAAAATGAACGGTGAAGCATTATGACAGAAAGTGGTAACCATAAAAAGAATAAAGCTAGAGGAGATTCACTGTGGTAAAATAGTGATTTGTTCAGTGCTTTCATCCCGCTTGGGAGACTTCATCAGATGTTTAGTGATTCACATTTGTGTGCCATTTGTATAATTTAATTCTGTTTGGCACCAGAGATGTGACTCAAAAGACTGTACCACTGATTTAAGATTTTTAGATATTAAACATTAATTTTGTGGTTAGGAGTGGAGCAGATCCAAGCATAGCAGCCTCTGTCCATTGCATTCCATTAACGGGCATATACTTCAAATATTTTAAGAACATGCAGCAATACATAACAGTTTGGAGAATTTTTTTCTTTTATGACAATTACTTTTGTAAACATCTTTATTAAATCAGCACATTTTAATCTGCAACATGGGTTTGCATGCAATAATATGAAAGAAAAACAAGTGTAACAGTTTCCATTGCTATTGTTATAGAATACATACCATGACTATTTTATTACCTCTACAATATCCAGAGCTTTATTTACCTTCACAATATATGTTGATTTCCATTTTCTAGTAACTGCTCTTTTTGGTGGCCATAAATATTAAAATTAGCAAAGGATTACTGTACCTAGGCAATCCAGATCCTATATTCCAGTTCAAAAGAAGAGTAAGTTACAACCATTTGTTCCTTCAACATTTCTGTCAAAATATTCTGTAGGGAATTTTTAAACTCTGCCAACTGATTATATTCCCCAAAAAACAACAGCAAAATATATATACATATACTGTACATCTCTCTCTCTATATATATATATATATATATATATATATATATATATATATATATATATATATATATTATATATATATATATATATATATATATATATATATATATATCAGCTACTTAGTTACCTCCTTCTCCCCTTTCACACCTCATCATTTGCTACTTACCCAAGGAAAATCCTCTGACATCTGCTTGAGGGATAATATATGAATGCAAACATGTCCATTCAAACTTTCTAGATGTTGCATACTTGGAAACCTTACAGATTTCTACCCATTGTTCCTTTGTAAAATGCCTTTCCCAAGCTTTTCTAATGTCACCTGACTGATTCTTATATTTAGTCCTACTAAGTATTCCTGTTTTAACAGCAGCTTCTGTTTTACATAAAACTAAAACCTCTATCAGAGCTGGCCTTTCACTTTGCACTCTCCTATCATCTTCTCTTTGGCAATACTCTGTTATCAATCCCTGATAGGGAAGGCAGTTTCTACCCTGCAGCCCAGCCTTCTGCTTAGCCTCATCCAAGTTCATTACCTTTCCTTCCAGAGTTATTTGTTCCAAATACCTTGGTTCTTTTTACAGAATTCCCCAATACATTCCATTCCCATCCTCCTTATTTTCTTTACCTTTACTTGCAGACATCCCCTATTTGTTAAACCTCTTTTCTCTATCATCATTCTAGCTTAGATCTTAGAACACATTCTACTACTTTATAAATGTAATTTTTTGCATGGTTGTTGTTAATTTGCTTAAGGATTTGCATCTGGAAATCCTAGTCTCCAATTTTCCATCAAACTCTCCTCATCTCATCATCATCATTCTTTCCCACTTTAATTTTGTAACTTTTGTTTGAGTTGTGTATATATATATATATATATATATATATATATATATATATATATATATATATGAGCCTTAACTATGAAAGCTCTAGTGTAAACATTCAAATCAGATAACTCTAAACTATCTTGTTCTATTGGAAGAATCGTCTTATCTCTCACACCTTTTGCCTTCTTACCTTCCCGTATAAACTCCTTCAAAACTTTATTATGTGTCATCCAAATTTCTCCTTTGTTTGATTAAAAAAATTATTCCTTGCTATCCTTATCCAGAATAAAGAGATTCCAGTTTTATCTTATATTTTATTGTTTCCCCTTGTATATTTAGCTGCCATAACAGAATCCTTTTAATCCATACACCTAATATTTCATCTTATCATGTCCCCATAAATATACGTAATTCCTGAACCAGTTCATGTATGGGTACATACATTGCCACCATAGCCTTTGCTTTATCTTCATTTATTTTATATCAGCCAAAGACTGAAAACTCTCTCAAAATGTACATCTAAGTGTCCTTCTCCAGGTTTGTCAAGTACAAAATAATACTATCTGTAAATAAAGCTAACTTTCCTATGAGTTATATCCTTGCATGACTGAATTTTTGGAATTTATTTTCTTTGCCAGTGGTTTTAAATTCAAAGCAAATAACAGAGGAAGAGAACATCCATGCCTTGTTCTTCTGTTCAAACACAGCTTAATACAGCTACCACAACTTTTCCCATGATGCTTGTACTTCCCCCTTTAAACTATTGATAAACAGAACCTTACAGATCTTTATTACTTTCCACCCTCCTAATATTCAAATTTCCACAGAAATGCTATCTGTTCCTATAGACTACCCCACTGTTTGATTTATATATCAATAATTTTATCTTATCTCTTCCTAACTTAGCTGTTAATTGTTGAGCCTTGTTTTCTTCTAACCCTGGCATAATTACCTCCTCTATAAATATTTCAATTAGTGCCTTTTTTTGGTTTCCCCACTCCTTTGCTTTATACAGATGTTAATAAAATTTCTGAAATATTTATAACAGTTCTACAGGATCTCTAGTTATTTTTCTTGTTATAGGCTATGTTTGGATATAACTCTTTCTATTTTTTGTTGCCAAAGTGAATGTGCTAAACATTTTTTCACTGAAGATTTGTTATCAAAAACAGTCCTTAACATCAACCATTCTAAATGTATGCATATTATCAAAATAGTCTCTTACTTTTCCCCTTTAGCGCTCTGCATTTAATCATCTTCTTGCTCTGCGAAATTCTTTTTCTTTTGCAATACTTTAACCTTTATCAAGTGTCTCTAAATAATTCCTGTTACTTCTTCCCCATATCTCATTCTCTCTTATTAGTAATATATTTAAAATGCATTCTCATTTTTATCCCACACACTAGCTATTTTTTTTCCTAATAACTCTCAAATCCTATCCTCTAGCCATTCCTTAAATTCCTCTCTTTTTAACAGATAAGTAGGAGAGCAACAATGACTCATTTTTACATGATTACCCTGCATCTTTATCTAAGTTTTTATCAGAGCATGATTTGATATAGTTATTGGATAAGTCTCAAAGCTTTCAATTAAATGTGCATGCTTCTGTGAAATATAATTTATATCTAGTCTACTCCAGTTATTGTATCTTGGGAAGTAATATATACATTTTGTCTGAGTTCCTACTACTAAGGTCACATATTTCATATCAAATATTCTCATGTACTTCTTCAAAAACATACCCCTCTTTTGTTATGTTTTCAATTCTGTGTCCACAATTCATCCTTACTATTACAGACTAGGCTCTAGTGCCATGTATGAATACTATTCCCTGCTGAAAGTTTATTATTTTTCCCAAAATTCTCCTAAGTGTTGTAACAGTAGTTTTAGGTGGAATACCAGTATTTGACAGCATAACCCTCCTTTCCTGCCAATAAACCCTTACTACCACAAATCTGACATTTCTATTTTTCTCCTCTTGCATCATTACTGGTGACCCTCTCACAGTCAACATTATTATTCCCCTTTCCCTTTGTCTGTGCTAAATACTTATCCTGAAATAATTTCTTTGTCAAAGTCCTATGCTCATTTCTAGCAAATTGTAGCTCCTGTAGCATTGCAATTTGCACCTTAACACTTTATACTTCCTTATATAATTCAGCACTCTTTGCTTTTTGCTTATACATGTTAGGTCATTTACATTCCATGTTAGTATCAGCAAAACAGACATTTTGCTGGTATTGACAAAGAAGCCATTCTGATAAAAAGCTATTACTCCCATATATTATACATGATAGTTTTTTTGAATATATGTTTTCAACTTGCAACTCATGTGTTCACTAATGTTTGGTCAGATCTCCCATGATTGTCTGTACTTGTTTGCTCCCATCTCCAAATCAAATTATTTGTTAATGAAAGAAAAAAAAAACAGCTAATAATTTTGCAAATGCAAAAAAGAGGCTTTGCAGATGCTATATTTTCCTTAGACATTTCATGATTACTTGCTTACACCTGTTTGATACTTGTCTATAGCTAAAATGCAAGTAATAATGGAACAAATAAATAGCTAATAACCTTGCCAATAAAACAAAGAACTGCAGTTTTCATCATTTTTGTAATTTTCTTTTGTTTTTTAATCCCATTTGCTTTAGAAAAAACTTGTCTATAACTTAAACTAAGGACATTAGTCTACACATTCACCTCTATAAAACCAGGGGAATTTATTATCTTTTAATTCTACATATAATATTATCAATATGCTTTTATATCCAAGCATGTCAAGATCACAACATTATATTAATTATAACTTCTTCCTTTACAGCTTTTCTTATATTGATACAATGTAAAGCCTAGGTACATTACAATTAAGGAAAAGTACTTTCTTACTTTAATATCACTATCATATACAGCAGTCAATTTGGGTGGCACAGTGAGGCAGTGGATAGCTTTATCACCTCACAGCAAGAGGTTCTCTAGTTCAATTCTTGGCTGGGGTGCCTTTTGTATGGAGTCTGCATTTCCTCCCATTGTTTGCATGGGTTTCTTCTGAGTGCTGCAGTTTCCTCCCACATTCCTTAATAGGTGGATTGGGCTGCCTAAATTGGCCATAAGCATGATTTTGTGTGTGTGTGTGGGGGGGGGTAGGGAAGAACAATATGGCAGGACTAGCCACTCAGTAGTATAAACATTGGCTCTAGATGATCATCACTGATAAGGTGACACCCTGACCCCATGTGCAAAATACGGTTGGTTGGATAGAGCAGTAAATAATAAAACTTTCCATCCTCACATTTTAAAATATCTCTGTCTGCATATTATACACAATTGCTTTACAATACAACATGCAATTTATATCATGACATTGTTATACAAATACTAATAAGAAAAAAGGCTGTTTTACTTCCCCTCAGTGTCATTCTAAATACTAATGACATAAAATGTGGGTCATGTTTTAGAGTTGTCTCAACAGTTTAACAGTCTGCAAACATCAGATCTTTTTCTTCCAGTTCATGTGTCTAAACTACATCTAATGAAATTGTTACTTTAGAATTCACTCATTTATTCACTAATTTCATATTGTTGTTTGTGATCTTCCTGATCATCTCAATCTCATAACACCAGACTTTGATTCGGGTTCAATTTACTGTTGATTCATTTAGTCAGTTCTTTGGCTTTTACTCTTCAATGCAAGCATTTTTCTTTGGAACAATGGAAAGGGTTTCTTGGGGAAGTGTTTCTATAGGCTTTGTTTTTTCATAAGATTGAGACACAGGTCCTCTTCAGCTTAGTGGCTCGCTTTTTGTTGTCTAAACTTTTTTTCCTCCTTGGCCTGTTCAGCATCCAAAATATATATGATCCTCCAGGACAAATCTTCTAAAAACATCTGAAGAAAGCAATTTGAATTTTAAACCTGCCTCTTAATATTCCCTGATTGCAGGGATAAACATGTTTCTCTTCTACCTGATGTACAGTGAATAATCCTTTTCCACAAACATTATGGTGTTCCCAACTTTAATATTTTTCCCTTCTGCCACAGTTTTGTCAGAAACAGTTCTTTCTGCTGGCATAATTGATTGCATTTTACTAATACAGGTGGTGGCTGCTTTCTCCAGATTTAGAGCATACACACACTGTGTCCCATCAGTTAACACATCCTATTGTGGAACACCAGTCTAGTTGCTTATCTGTACTTTTATATAATTAATGCAGTCTATTCCTTCCAGTTTGTCAAGTGTTACAAAAAAATCCCAGCTTTAATCTGCAAGCTTTAACCTCTAACTCGACTCTTTTTTGAAACCACAAGATAAACCAGTTTTACTTCATTTCATCCTCTGATTTTTCTTTTCCTGACTTTTTTTTTTATTTAACATTTTGTTAACTGGGAAAGTCCAATTTAGAACAAAGCCGATTTTCAGAAGAGGCCTGGGGAGAAATGTTCCAGGTGCCTGTCTTTGTAACATGGGAGGAAATTGGAGCACTCAGAGGAAGCCCACACAAATGCAGGGAGGACATGCAGACTCCACACAAAAGACACCCCAGCTGAGAATCAAACGAGAGAACCTCTTACTGTGAGGTGACAAAGCTCCTGCTGCATCACTGCAACTTTCTCTTACTTCCTCCAAAGTTCTTTTTTGCTAACATCCAGGTAGTATAATAACTAGCCAGTAAATTCATTTTATCCATCTTGATAACTTTTACTGGCTTTATAAACAGTTTCTCAGTTTTCACACTAAGCTCAGCTCTAATCAACATGCTGCTCAGTGTGCACTGTGCAGTCATATCAGAAATCAAATTTTAAGAACTTTGATAGTGTTGCTTCCATTTAACTAATTAAAAAAACAGTCCAATAACTGACTGACTTAGACTGACCACAAGATAATAGCACACTTACTGTACAAACGTGCTAAGAACACAAAGTACTACTGTATTCCAATAGCATACAACGCTGAGTGTGTAAATTATAGCTAAGTAACTTCAACACTGCTGACTCTAACATGGCACACCTTATTGTGTTCTTTAAGGAACATGCCCTGCACACTGAAATCAGCATGGTGTCCATTAGTACTTTTACTCCAAGTAAGGAAGAAAAAAGTTTTCTATGAAAGGTTGTGCTTTTATATTCCTTTGCGTCTTGTGGCTGCATCCTCCACATCTTTGCCACTTAAAATAATACTTTTTAAGAGGAAGGTAACATTGCTAGCTGGCACATCCATAGCTAGTCATCAACACACACACACACACACACACACACACACACACACACACACACACACACACACACACACACTGTCTTGCACCAAAATAATTATTCTACCTTTCCTGCAGTCAGTGGTTAGTGCAGACCTCATTCATACCATGACCATTTGAAACTACACACAAATATACACACACACACACACACACACACACACACACACACACACACACACACACACACTCACAAATAGAACCGGACATTCCCTTAATATCATTGTCTCACCTGAGTTCAGTCTGTGTCTGGCACTCCCTATCTGTTTTTACTTCAGTAACCAGCTCAGTTATTTTGACTATTTTGGAGATGGGACTTCAGAGATGCAGTCAGTAGCTTACTGCCCTCTCATAAGCTCCATGGCCATATGTGGACAGATCTATATGTGGAAGTGGGAAGATTCTGAGATACCCTTGTTGGCTGATGCCACCATCTCCTTATCTCCATTATCCTTTGTGAACTGATTCTTGTGGGTTGTCATAGGAAGAAACACAGGGGTGCAGTCAGTGGCTGTCACTGCCTTCCACTGCCCTGTATGACCACCTGGCAACTGAGGAAACAAGGGTGAATTTGTGTACACTTCAACATTTCTCATCAGTAGCTGGTTATGAAGATGAGAAGAGAGATGTACCATTCACCAACTGACATCTCTAAACTCTACCATACTGGCACATGTATATCAGTCCTGCTGAGTGACAGGAGATAGCTGACTGCTTTGTGCTGACCATATTGTTGTCAGTTTTGTTCCCTTATAATCCTTCTAAAATAGTATTGGGTAATACCAGTGTACTGAATAGCAGGAGTCTTATAATATCATTGAACCTTTTCTGTGCAGTTTAATAAAATAAGGCATAGTGCTGCTAAACAAAATGTATAGTAGCTACCATTTTTACCTTAACAACTCAAATGAACATTATTTGCCATGGGCTAGGCAATTTGTAGTAAACTATAGCAAAAAAAATTACTGCAATCTTGTAAATGTTGTACCCAGCCTAGCATTAGTGACTAGATGAGTAACAGATAACTATATATTCATATTTATTTATTTATTTATTTGACATTTGTTTACCAGGAAAGTCCAACTGGGCATGAAAGCATTTTCAGGAGAAACCCAGGGAGAAAAGCTCCATAGACCAAACCAAAAACAACATAGATAAAAACAAAGTAATAAAAAAAAATAGATGGATATAAAGTAAAGCAAAGCAAAAACACATAGATGGATAACATTATAACTTAGATACAATGATTACAAAACTAGATGCAGTGGCACTAAGATACCTCATGGGTATTACCAGGTTAACAATAATGGAGCAAGAACATATAACATAGCTCACATTAGCATTCTCCTGAAATACAGGATGGGTCAAGAGAGATGATTACAGAGGAGAGAGACAGGGGAGAATAGTAGTAAGGCAATTACAGGGGAGCTAGGAGAGTGTAGAGAAAAAGAAAGAGGAAAAATGAGATAGAAGACAATATAATATAGAAGAATAGATACAGAAAGAGTCAGGCATAAGATTAAATAGTTAAGAGTAAGGTGGAGAGAGGATAATACTAAGGTCATTAGTAGATGGGGGAGGATGGATGAGTGAAACAGAGAAAACAGTAATGGTAGGGTAAGAAATGCGTAAGTAGCAGTGGGTTAGCAGGGCTAGAGAAAGGACAGAGCCAACTGTTAAATAAGTGGCTCTTGAGTATTTTTGAAGTACCTGTGGGTTTGCCAGGGCTAGAGCACGGGCAGAGCCAATTGTTAAATAAGTGGCTCTTGAGTATTTTTGAAGTACCTGTGGGTTTGCCAGGGCTAGAGCAGAGCCAATTGTTAAATAAGTGGCTCTTGAGTATTTTTGAAGTACCTGTGGGCTTGCCAGGGCTAGAGCACGGGCAGAGCCAACTGTTAAATAAGTGGCTCTTGAGTATTTTTGAAGTACCTGTGGGTTTGCCAGGGCTAGAGCAGAGCCAATTGTTAAATAAGTGGCTCTTGAGTATTTTTGAAGTACCTGTGGGTTTGCCAGGGCTAGAGCATGGGCAGAGCCAATTGTTAAATAAGTGGCTCTTGAGTATTTTTGAAGTACCTGTGGGCTTGCCAGGGCTAGAGCACGGGCAGAGCCAACTGTTAAATAAGTGGCTCTTGAGTATTTTTGAAGTACCTGTGGGTTTGCCAGGGCTAGAGCACGGGCAGAGCCAATTGTTAAATAAGTGGCTCTTGAGTATTTTTTGTTGAAGTGTTCAGGGTTAACTATAGTTTGGATAGTTTGAGGGAGTGGGTTCCTGATTTTGGCTATGTGAAATGAGTAAAGAGAGCCTCCATCACTATTATTAGATTTGGATATTTGTACAAGAGATGTACTACAGGAACATAAGATGTGATTGTTGGAATTCCTATGTTATAACTTACTGTACTTAAATATACTGGACTAATTATATATCATTAGCTCTACAAAACTGACCTGTTCTGACATTCAGGATAATAGTGGAAACTGTGACACATGTTGTGAGAAAACTCAGTTGTATAATAGTGCAACAATCATTGGGGAAATGTCTCAGTATAAGTAAATTATAACATCTAAGTTTACCAACCTTCTGAATTGTGATGGTCTGCCTGGATTTATTATTTTTCTTAGATGAATGTTGGGTCTCTCACCTACAAACGTACTGAAATAAGCTGCTTGAGACTCCCATATAAAACCAGCACAAGTATGTGCTCCCTCCATCTTAAGGCTAATGCACCCACAGGGAGAAATGTGTTTGTTGTAGGGAAATATCTATAGCCCTTATGACTGAAATGCAGATGAAAGTATGTAAAACACCAATACAACAATACGTTTACAGAAATATCAAAGCCAAGTGTTTCAGAGCAACATACTGTACATCTAATAAATAAGGATGAACGAAGGGTAGCTTTACTAATACAAGAGTTGGACTGCTTTATAGAAAATTATAGTAAATATATTACACAGCTGCACAGTCTTATCTGGAGAGAGTCAGTGTAGCAATAAATCATTCCCGTAGAGTAGCATGCCAAGCAGCATGTGATTACCTTTGGGATGCAGACAGTTGCAGGGTCCCCTCTGATAAAACAGTGGAAAACTGTACTGCTGGAATGAGCTTCCATATCATACTTTTTTTCAAAGAATGGAAGGTATTCAGTGCTGCTACTTCTAAAATCTCCTGAGCAAAGTCATTACCAAAATTTGCTGCAGAACTTAGTGGTTGCTGCTCAAGTGTAATGTGCTTTAACACATACCTCTCAACCTGAAATCATAAAAAACTTGGACGAAGGCCCATTAAAAATAGGTACAATTGGCCAAAAATCGGTATGTTCGTTAACGGACGGTGCAGTAGTGTAGCGGTTGTGTTGTCGCCTCACAGCAAAAGGTAGTCCATTTCGATTTTCGGCTGGGGTTCCTTCTGTGGAGTCTGCATGTTCTCCCTGCATTCATGTAGGTTTCCTCTGGGTGCTCCACTTTCCTCCCACATTACAAAGACATGGTCTGGAGCATTTCTCCCCAGGCCTCTGCTGAAAAGTGGCTTCATTCCAAATCGGACTTTCCCAGTTAATAAATGTTAAATAAATAAAGCATAAAATTTGCATACATAATTATGTAACCTCACCCACTCCAGTGGAATTGTGGGATACCCACTTTTAAGCACAAAATGAAGAGCAGACAAAATACGAAACACAAAATAAACAGAACAATTGCTTTATTTATATTAATATTTGAATTTGTGCAAAACTAAAATACAATTTTTTTTATAAAAATAAACTGTTTCTACACTAATATTAAATAACATAAAATATAACCAGAACAAAACTGTTTTATTAACATCTAAACTCGGCTGCTAAGTTTTTTCAGCAAACACACCAGCAGCAACCTGTATTCCAAGGCCAGGCCAACAACACTAAACTACAGATGTTTACTGCTGCACTTATTGCCTATACTCATGTTATTTTATTTAATCAAAAAGCAACAGGGAAAGTTTTCATTCTGTTCTCCCTTAATTTGCGGATTAAATTTCGTCTTACCCTTCACTACAATGTAATGTTTTGCTTTTCTCTCTGAACTCCCTGCATTCTTTGTCTGCTTCTGTCTCCCTATTAGCAAAGTCTGGTTTGATTCTAAAATACATAGATTTCTATAAAAAAAAGGAATAATAAAAATACAACTTGCTAGAAGTACACATTATTGTTGTTGTTGTTTGTCTTTCGGCTTTTCCCGGTTAGGGGTCGCCACAGCGGAACTCCGGTCCGCTAATGATTGGCAGTAGAGTTTCACGAACGCCGAGGTGCCAGCTTGACGTCCAACTTTCAATGAAGGCACGCCCATTTATGCATGTCTTTCGAACACCACCCAACCACGGGGAGGACATGCAGACTCCACACAGAAGGCACTACCCAGCCGAGAATCGAATGGGAGAACCTCTTGCTGTGAATTATTCTAAAAAAATGTATGCATGAAAGGGTGAATGTAGAAAAAGAGTTATGCAATACTAAAAAACAAATTGCTTAACCAGCAGATTCCCAAAACAAAAGTAAAGATCAAATGTAATAAAGGTTGGATGCTTGTAATCCTATCCCACAGAATAATGGCCAGAAAAGGGTATCTTCCAGTATTTTTTTTCTGACAGGTGTAAGTCAGTGGTGCTATCAAGATGTTCTGCTCTAGGAAACTTTATTTCTAATACATGTAACAGCCACATATTATCTTGGAATTTAAATTTCTGGAATGCTAATGATGTTGCATCCAGTCACATATGGCATCACAGTTATATTGTGGCAAGGATATTATTTAGTTTTTCTCAGAATGAGTAAATGAAGAAGTACAGCTGCAGGATGTTCTGTGACTGATGAATGTGTAGTAAATAATGTGATACCATCAAAAGAGCTTGATCCTACACATAGAACTGTAAAAATGTACCCTGTAGTGTAAACAAAACCTTGGATTCTGCAAAAGAATCGTTTTAATGGGAATGTCTGGTTTATTTTTGTAAGTACTGTACATGCTGAAACTTAGATATGAAAGGGTATTAAAGTTGAGAGTACTGAGAAATCCATGTGGAAGGGGGTACTGAGTTTTATTCAGGCACACCGAGGTTGAATGCACTAAAAATATAATCCTGAATTCAGACCATGGCAAGACAAGCTGCTGGGCTGGAGGGGGAAGCCAGGGATAGAACCAGCTTGCCTGTGGGAAGATGCAGCTCCTTTCCCTGGCAAATTTTAAGCAAAATAGTGGAACAAAGAAAAGCAAGAAAAGTGAACATTTAGGACAGTGCTGGTGCTAACTAGAGCATAAGCATCACGGTTTCATCAATAAATGCGTGACAAATGAGCAGAACGTACGACTTGGGATCACACTTGAGGACAGAGTAAAAACCCCAGCAAAACCAGGTGCATTGATGTTTAAGCCAGTCTTGAATGAACTACAATGGTTGGTGAAGCCGTAGGGATGTGTGTTTTACAATGTCATCCAGTAATGCCTTAGTACTACCGCCTTCCTGCAGAGCAGTTTAACAGGTTAAATGAATGATTATGCAGTAGTACTTAACATTTAAGGTGATCAAATGTGCTCAAACCATAAAGTGAGGGGCAATGATTTTCACAACAGGTACACATAGTTAGAAATGATTAAAGTGCAAAAAAGCAAACGTGCGTTCACCACACCACTCCAAACCTGTACATTTCCCTGCTAAACTTTTCAGCATATCATTCAGTCTCAATTGACAATAATTTTTCTACTGTTTGTAGTACTTTCTAAGCAATATAATATAACAAAGGAGCATGTCGATACTGACATAATAAAGGAAATACATGTTAGATACATGCTCAGGTTGGTGTTACTTGCATATCCATTAGGCTGGGATATTCCTTTCAAGGAAACTCCTATGCAGACACATTTAATTCCCTGAATGGAGAACTGTTCTACCTGATCTGGAACCAAGTCCAGATACTTTACATGACTTCAGGTGGCACATAATTATATAGAGCATAAGGTAAGAATGACAAGACCCTGTTAGCTCTTTAGTGCCCTTGGAAACATGTCCCTCCCTCCCAATTTAGGACAGAACTACTAGTCATATGCATTTTGGTTTGCCATTTTCAGTGGTGGGGGGGGGGTTATATGCGTTTCCGTTTGCCATTTTCTGTGGGGTTTTTTTTCTTTGTTTTTGCATTCTTACCTGGAGCCACTGGAAAGAAATGTTCTCATCCTGAGTGTCCTGATCCTGATTCGTGGTCTCTCTGAGGTCTGGGTCTGGGATTCCTTCCTGGAGTTTACTTGCGGCAAACGCTTAGCAGACTGGTCTGGGACTTGAGAGTGGACTCCAGCTCTGCATTGAAGTACAGATACATAGGTTCATAGGTTCATAGGTTCATAGGTTGGTACTAGGCTATCGGCCCTAGGACCTATGCAAGCCTAGCCATAACAATTCCCTGAATATTTCTTTCCACAATATTTACTTCTCTGGGCCCCTGTCGAGCAGGGCGACTGACATGATCCCTGGGGTGAATTTCCTATCTCCCATCCAATCATCAAGGTTCCTTTTGAAGAGGGCCCATGAGGCACTCTGCTTGACATGTATGGGCAGTCTATTCCAGAATATGGGGGGGTCTCTGGGTCAGGAAACTATCCCTCCAGCATGTTTTGTTCATTGTGATGACAAGGTTTAGATCCCTGGAGCATGTGGCTCTGAGGGGCTGGAATTTCCTTAAGTGGAGCATGTCCAACAGCTCAGGGTTTGACATGGCCTTGTATGTTAAGCAGAGATCACCTCTGAGTAGACGATATGCCACAGAGTATAGCTGGAGTTTTTTTAGACGGTCAGCATATGGCATCTGCTTTAGGCCTGTGATTCTTTTAGTGAGGTATTTCTGTGGCCTTTCCAGCTGTTGCAGATGTCTTGTGAGGTACATACCAAACGGGGCATTATACTCTATAATGGGTCTAATGAGGGATGAGTACAGTGGGACAATGACCTCCTTTTTTCTGGATGAAAAGCCCTTAGTGATGAGGTGTGCCACATAGAAGGATTTCCTGACTGTTGTGGCGATGTGGTTATCGAAAGTGAGACCACTGTCCACCTGTGTCCCTAAGTCTCTCATCACACTTTCGATGTTTAGCGTCCTGCCACCTATGTGGTAATTCATGGGTACGTGTTTTTTTCCAAAGGGGATAACTATACATTTCTTGGCATTAGGCTTGACCCTATGGCTCTGGCATCAGGCATCTGATCTGTAAGGCCTTTTTATAGAATATCCACATCATTTGGGGATTCAATAATGGCTCCCAGTTTGCAGTCATCTGCAAACTTTGTTAGCCAGAGTCCCTTAGTGTTGGCCTGTACTTCAGAGAAGTAGATGCCAAACAAGAGTGGTCCCAGGACTGAACCCTGAGGTACTCCTCTTGTCACTTGTCTAGAGCTGGATTTGGAGTCCGCTACTTTTACAGTCTGGGTTCTGTCAGTAAGCCAGTTGGCAACCCATCAAGTCATGTAGGGATTTATGCCCAGCTTAGTAAGTTTATCTATGATTCCAGAGTGGGGGATGGTGTCACAGGCCTTGGCAAGGTCCAGAGAGGCTGTGTAGACCACCTTACCCTCATCCACAGCTCTGGATACTGATTTGAAGAAGTCAGTCAGATTCAGGAGACAAGATCGGCCCTTCACAAACCCAAACTGGGTGGGGCCCAGTGTTTGAAGGTTGCCAATGTCTTTGTTTATAAGTTCCATGATAATGCGTTCCATGCCCTTGCAGATCAGGCTTGTCAGACTGATGGGACGGTAATTCCCGGGATCCAAGGCGGAGCCTCCCTTGTGGAGCGGGATAACTGTAGCTGTGCACCACTCAGTGGGCACGAAGCCTGAGGTGAGGCTATGATTAAACATGACACTTAGGTGAGGTGCCAGTTCATTTTGTAGTTCATGTAGTACACAGCCTAGGATGTCATCTGGTCCCATGGATGCTGTATTCTTAGCTTTGGAGAGTACGGTTTCTACCTGTGTGGCCATGATTATCGGAATTTGGCAATCTTTTGGTATTGAGATGGGCCCTTTAGGGGGTGGCACTAAATCGATCTGCCAGGATATTGGCACTAAATCGATCTGCCAGGATATTGGCAATATCCTTGGGATCAGTATATTTAATGCCATTCTGTTGTAGCTCAGAGCAGATCTGAGCATTGCCATGTAGATTCTTGACATAACTGTAGAATGCCTTGTGGTTGTCTTTGGAATCTTTGGCAATTTTATTTTCGTAACTAGCTTTTGAGGATTTTATGAGGGATCTCAGCTTCTTACTGAGGCTGGTGAGGGAGTTTATTGCATCCTGGGATTTTCCCCTTTTCTGCAACAGTTTCTTCCTTCTGTTGTATAGTTTGTTTATAGCAGGGGACCACCAGATTGGCTTCCTTTTTTGGAGAAGAGCATCTTGGTTCTATTTGGGATGGCATGATTCATGCACGAGTGGATGTGCTCGTACAGTGCCTTAGTGTAGGATTCTGCATTTGAACGTCCAGATCCTGTCTGCGTGGGTGTTGTGAAGTTTGTCTCTTCTGACTTCAGTAGCATGAAGTTGGCTTTGGAGAAGTTTTTTAAGGAGGTTTCCTTACTGGGGGGTGGGGGTGGGATGTCAATGTCAAAGGTGATTTGCTTATGGTCAGACCTGACCAATGAGGGGGTGAACACTGGTGTGGAGTATCTATCTCCTATGTTGGTAATGACCAGGTCTAGGATATTGGCTCTGCTGGTGGGACAATGGATTAGTTGATCCAGGGCATTGGAATTTATGAATTCCAAGAACCTTTGGGAAAAGGAGTTGGTACCCGAGTAGTTTTCCCACTTAATGGCAGGGTAGTTGAAATCACCCATTATTAGGGTGTTTGATTGTATCTTAATATTTTCCAGTATGTTTAGAAAGGTGTAGTGAGAATCTTGGGGCATGGTGGGGGATCTGTAGCAAGCTACAGTTTGGATTGCAGTCTTACCTAGTGTTAGTTGCACCTGGAGAATTTCAGATGCATTGTGTTGGGCAGCTAGCCTGGAGGTGTGAATATCCTTGGTGAATATGGACACTCCTCCACCTTTAGTGTTTCAGTCTTGGTTTTGTGGCCGAAAAGTGTGGTAAGAATTGTTGACTGGTATTGCAGGGGTGCTCTCTGGAGCCTTGAACCAGGTCTCAGTTACTGCACAGATATCGATGTTCTCCATTTTTAGGAGTGACTCGAGAGAGTGCATTTTGAGGTTTAGACTTCTAGCATTGAGTAGCATTACCTTCAGATTTTGCATGCTTGTATCTGTTACAGTGGTGGTTTTATCCTTTGAACCTTGCCTAAAAAAGGCACTATAGGGGTGGCAAGAGCTTTAGCCAGTAACCTGAATCCCAGGGGTGACAGGTGCAGACCATCTCTGGCAAAGCATAGTAGTTTGTCGATCATGTCTTCCCAGGCAGACAAGTACTGGATCCCCTTTGAATGACATCAGAAGCTTAGCCAATTGTTGAAGTCAATCATTTTGTCCTTATACTGTGGAATCATTCTGGGCGAAGGCAGGATGCCACTTAGGGCTAGGGTCATACCTGCTTGGGTCACATGATCCAAGAGCTCTTCCATGTCTCTTTTCATGTAGTCCAGGGAGGTACGCCTCAAGTCATTCACTCCAGCATGGACAATGACAGAGTCATATTTGTACTTGTGGAGTGACTTGAGTGCATGCATTATGTGGCAGATCCTGGCACCTGACAGGCAGCTGACTGTAATTTTCTCCTTGTTCAGCCTGGTGAGTGGGACATCAGTGTGCCTGACTATAGAGTCACCTATGACTAAAGTGCTAGGCACATTGTCTTGCCTTAGAGGCTGTTGTTGGGTGGCACACTGGTGTTGTGAGCTATGTGTCACTTTGGTTGTGACTGGTGTTTGTTTGCATTTCGGCTTCGGAGGTCCTTGTTGCTTGGGCAGGTTAATGTTAAGGGCCTCCACATATGTGGGTTTAGTGTTGCTATGTGTGGGTGTTGATGGTGTGGGTTTTGAAGGGCTATGAGTTGCTTGAGGTGTAATGCAGGTGTTAACCTTCTCCTCTTGACTGTCTAGCACAATCTTGGCCGGAGAGAGCTTAGCCTCCAGTTTGGCTATGTAAGTGCATTTCTCGCAGGTTGTAGTGTTGGGTGGTAGGAGGAGAGGATTGTCTGTGTACATGTATTTTAAAGTATTTAATGGGCAGGTCTTGAATGTACAAGTGTTCTGATGAAATCTACGTTGGGTAGATGAAAGAGCTCAACCATTTTACTGTGTTACAATAAAGGAGATATTGTGTACTACATTGGATCATGGTTTTGTCCTGGGAGCAGTTTTGGTCTAGTGTCGGTCAGTAAGTGTCAGGTTCCTTGGACTACACTGTTGGTGTTTGTCATTGACCATGAATTCCATTGGGGATATATCCTGTAATTTCTCGCCTGTCAGGAGAGACGAAGTGGACAAGATACACTCTGAACTGGTAATTTTAAAGGGTGAAATCACCCGACTGCTAGAATTGATGACTCCACCTACCACCATACGCAACCCTGTACCAGAGAATGTAGAGCCTGAGGGGATGACATCACCACGTTCCGTAACAGGAAGTGGAAGCCTCGACGAGATTCCGAATGGACAGGGAGTGCTGGAAAGGACTTTTTCTCAATCTAAGGGCACTTCTCATGGGAACGGTACCGGTAATGACAATGTGAGGCAATTCAATCTTTCCACTTTATCCGGTAACGTTTCTGAAGACATCTACATCCTATCGGGAGCTAAACCTAAGCGCACGCAACCCACCAGGACTTATGCAATGCTAGTGGGTTCTAACAAGGGGACAACCAAAGAGACTGATATTAATAGTAGAAGACAGTTGCCGGATTTCCATGAGGGTATGTCGAATGATTGTGCTTTCAATATAGGCAAGTTTTTAAAGATGCCTTATGACTTTCGCTCGATGGAAAACTGTAAAGATAATAGTAATAACAACAAACAAAATATCACTTTAAAAGACATGATATTTAATTTTGGAAAGAAGCTTAACCAGATTAAAGCCTTACAAATGGATAATTTATACTTGCGTAAATGTGTTGACAGTGGTATTGTTCCAATGGGCCTACGTTTTTTCAAACAGCCCATTGGAGTTGAATTAAATGAGGTTACTATTAGGATATGTAATAACATGTTGATAGTTTTGGTAAGCAGTTCATGGAATTTATTATTTCTTGTAATGACAACAAACTGAGTTTATTATTGAAAGAAGTTGAAGAATGAAATGTTTCCATCACCAATGTTTTATTGTTCCCACAATGGGAAAAATTACATGCAAAGCAATTTCATTATGCCGAAAGTAGCTGTAAGAAACTGTTTGACAGGAAATGCAAAAAGTTTTTAAGGGATACAAGACAGTATGAAAATCAAACAGCATACAAATGGCATAAAAGAGCTAATGGGACAAATACAGATAGAAACGTGAACCATGCAAGAGATGATTTTTACCAAGAGGGTGAACAAGGGGAAGATTTTTTAGTAGAGGAACAAATTGGGAGAGGGAACCGCAGATGGCAAGCACATCGGTGGAGACAAGGGGAAAGAGGAAAATGGAATTCCTACAAGAACCTATAATACCAATTAGTCCATCAACGGATATTATGGTTACTGATGGGGTATTACACAGTTTAGGAGATTTTAAAATTTACAATTATACCCAATATCCAGTGAGTACTGAACATTTTGAAATATTTTCAAAAGGTATGAAATTTATTCCTAGGAAGCCTTTTGATTGGGTGGATACCCTGGTAGAGGTTAAGCTATTTTTAAGAAAGCTAAATTTGGGTATATTTTCTCAGAATAGTATTAAAAAAAATAATAATGTTGACAGTTTAAGGAAAAGAAGTAATTTTACTCCACCCATGCACAATACCCTGATAACCTTTGAGAAGGTGGTGAGTAAGAAAATTTACGAACTTCATAACACTCTAAAAAAATCAGGAGGTCCCAGTCAGTGGAGCACAGTTGTTGACAAACTGTTAGATTCTTTTAATACTCATAAAATCAGAATCATGACTGCTGACAAGGGGGGTGGAGTAGTGTTATATGATATGGATAATTATATAGTAAAAATATTTGACATCTTGAATAATTCTGAACAATATGAGGTATTCTCTATTAACCAAATCAATATTGCTCATAGAAGAATTGATTTGAATTTGGAAGAGTTTTTATTGGATGACAGAATTAATCAAGACTTGTATAATTTTTTGAAAGTTGAATACCCCACCTTAGCAACCATAGTAGGTATCCCCAAATTACATAAAGATATCAGGGATCCTCCCTTTAGACCTATCATCTCTGGAACTTGTAGTAAGGCTTTTCCTTTTGGTAAAGTTATAGACCAATGGTTAAAACACATTTATTCCAAGATATCACACATTATTAAAGATTCTTGGGAGTTTCTTGGGAAGTTCAAACAAGAAATATGGGATCCCAATTTATTATTCGTCACTATTGATGTAAAAGATTTGTTTTCTTGTATACCAAAAGTTGAAGGGGTGACTAGATTTATCAACAGTCTGAACAAGCACAGTGAATTGGACTGGGAGAAGATAGATCTGTTATCAGAATTTATTAACATAGTACTCGACAACAATTTTATATATTTTGAGGGAGAGTACTACAAACAAATAGCAGGCGTAGCTATGGGGGTGGCATGTGCCCCCATATACGCCTATTTAGTATTATTGGATTGGGAGGAGGAATTTGTTTTGGACTCGCCCTGGAAAGAATACATATGTTGTTATGTAAGGTATCTAGATGATTTGTTTATACTTTGGAAGGGGGAAGAGGAGAATTTAATTAAATTCATGGATTATATCCATGACAGTACCCCATATTTACAATTCACTTATAACATCAGCAGGACAGGGATCAATTATCTTGATACCTACATATTTACTGACGGGAACGCCTTTCAGTCCAAGATCTTTAGAAAAGATACCTTTTGTAATGCCTATCTGGAATTCTCTAGTAACCATCCTTATACACAAAACTTAGTATAATAAAAGGACAGTGTATAAGGGCTGCCAGGATGACATCTATTAGGGAAGATATGATCACTAAGATGGCATTCATAGGTAATCTATTCAGACAAAGAGGTTACCCTGAACATATGATAAAGGATGTGACTGAATATGTCATAAGAGAATGGGGCAACAAATACCCACCAGTCCTAGGAAAAGGATTTTCCTCACCCAATGTAAATAGATGTAATAAAACAGGGGAACAATATCAAAGGGCATGTATTTTACAATATGGACAACATGTAGGGGAAGTTAGAAAGATTATAGACAGTAATTGGAATATACTTACAAGTGATGAAGGAATATGTGAGAAATTAGGTGAGAGACCCACCTATGTTTATAAAACAGGGATGAATTTTAAAAGAATGATTGATGTTAGGTCTAACTATAGAAATCATGCTGGGAAGAATGACATGAAAGGGACTAGGAAATGTGGACATTGTCATCAATGTTCCTTTATATTACAGACGGAGAGCATTAGTTTAGACAATAATATAAAAAGTAGAATATTTTTTTGCAAAGGAAATTGTCAGTCCCAACATGTATATTTGGGGAAGTGCACCTCCTGTCCTAGTTTTTATGTTGGAAAAACGGACAGAAGATTACGTAATAGAATCTATGACCATCTGTATTGTATAAAAAAGAAAGATATTAACAATGCCCTTTATAGACATCTAGCTAGTAGTGTAGGCTGTGATTCCTTCAAATTTGCTATATTAGAAATGGTTAATACTAACCCAAGGGGAGGAAACATTAAAGCTATACTGGGGGAAAAAGAAATTAAAAGGCAAATTAGACTTAATGCAGCCAGTCCCCCTGGTATAAATTAATATGTCCCTACCAAACCCCTTATTAGAAATTAAACCTCTATTAGATGTGCATAAATTTCCTTAGATATTAATTCATTTATATAAATATATTTTTTAAGTAATTTATAGGTTATTTATTTATTATTTATACATATAGCACAATGAAATATTTTATGTATTTTCAGTATTAATATATACTATATACTGTCAACATGTAATTTTGTGGCTTGGGTTTTTGTTCTTGGTTCTGTGTACTTTATATATATATATATATAAATATACCTTTAGATAGACAAGATTGTATTTTGAAATATGGGATAGTTTTAATTATATTTATATTTATTAGTGATGTCATGACCAAATTGATTTTATGTACTGTTGTTTTATGTTTTTAAAACTTAATAACAGTTAATTGATCAGGTGGTGTAAAAGGCGGGTATTTTAAAGTATTTAATGGGCAGGTCTTGAATGTACAAGTGTTCTGATGAAATCTACGTTGGGTAGATGAAAGCGCTCAACCATTTTACTGTGTTACAATAAAGGAGATATTGTGTACTACATTTGATCATGGTTTTGTCCTGGGAGCAGTTTTGGTCTAGTGTCGGTCAGTACATGAGACAGTTGCCGCACTGTCCCAGTATGCCCAGATCCACCAGGTGGACAGGAGAAATCACCAGAAGCTGACTCTTGGACATGCCTGTGTAGGTGCTTTTTTGTAAAGTTTAAGAGCTGTTTTCTCTTGCCTTTGCAAGGTACTCTGCAATTATAGGCTGTTTAGTGCCTATGATTAATTTTTCCTTATTAACAAGGAGAGCTGAGTGCTTGAATCAGTTCCAGGCTTCCTAGTGCTTTCTTGTAAAGTTTAAGAGCTGTTTTCCCTTACCTTTGCAAGGTACTTTGCAATTATAAGCTGTTTAGTGCCTATAATTAATTTTTCCTTATTGACAAGGAGAGCTGAGTGCTTGAATCAGTTTCAGGCTTCCTAGTACTTTCCAGCAGGTTCTAGAGCAAGTGCTAGTCACAGGGGTTCAGATTTTAGTGCTACTACTGAGAAACCAGCTAGTTCTAAGGGAAATTTGAAGAGCAGACTTTCTGGCACCTGGAATAGTTTAACTGTATCCTCGCAGTGCTGCACAATGTGAAAAATGTGCAAACACACACGTTTTAAGCCAGAAAGTTGAAAGGGATAGAAATCAGCCCAAAAGGCTAATAAAATTACAATTTCAGAGCTGGAAACCACTCATCTAGCATTAGTAAGCAGTAGGACTTCCCACTACCACAGTAAGGTCTGGATAGCTCTGAGCACACAAAATAAAGTCCTGAGACAAGCAAAGCCTGGGATATGGACTGGCTAGAAAAGGTGGGAAACGAGCAAACAAGATAGTATTTTTTTTTGTTGAAACAGGAAAGAAATCTTGAACTATCCGCTATCTTACACTTTGCAGCATTCGTCTTGCTCCTTCTTGGCTTCTTTGCCACACTGGCAGAGGCAGAAAGTTTAAATTAACTTTGCTAATTAAATATTAAAAAAAAAAAAAAACACAGATTTACACCTTTTACAGCTCCTGACCTCTGGAACCCCGCTCCACTCAATATGTGCAGCTGTGGGACTGCCTGTAATCCTGCTGCTGTGAACGTTAATGTGTAAAGTATGAGAACGTACATACTAATAAAAAAAAAAAAGTAAACATAAACAGACTCAGTCTGAGGAGCCATTTTTCAAAAGGCTTTTAGTCTCATTCACTAAGTTAACATCATCACACATGCCCTGTATGCAATGATGTCAGCAACAACTCCAAAAAAAAAAAATTAGAAAAAAAATAGGAATTTGGGAATTAAAGGGGCCACTCAGGAATTTGTGGCACCCATTATTTTGACCTCAAAACCGGTAAATACAGAGGAATTTGGTATGGTTGAGAGGTATGCTCAAAACCGGTAAATACCGAGGAATTCGGTACAGTTGAGAGGTATGCTTTAACAGTGCCTTCTAAATGTTTATTCTATTAACATAACAAAAAACAATACAATGGTGAGTCATTTGGACAAAGTTTGGAGGTCAGCAATACTTTTTATTGCTTTCTGGAAGTAAATAAGTATCTTATCAGTTTCATGAAAGAAAGAAAGCCCTTTTTGTATAATATTTTAGTTGTCTTGGGACCATACCTCTCAACCTGGAAACATCAAAAATCTGGACAAGGCCCATGAAAAATAGGTACAAATCTGTATGCTGATTAACATCTAATTTGCATACATAATTACATAACCCCACCCACTCCCATGGAATTGTGGGATACCAATTTTCAAACGTAACTGAAGAACAGTCAACCAAAATATGGCACCACAGTCCCCTTGCAGCCATTCCAAAGTCCCATTACCTGGCTATTTCACCCCATTTACCATAAACACTAATGTGTATGTACTGCTTCACTTCTACAATGATTATATGGATTTTATTTTTACAGCACAACAATGCACAAACACTAATAGACATCTGGTAAAAGCAATACTGTCTCACAATGAAAATAGATTTGGCTTTAAAACTTGTCTACCCTTGCAGCATTAAAACCCACACCACATCCAAAGAAAATGCATCTGGCCAGTGGTGGATAAAGATTTTCTTTGGGCTGTTTTCAAATCATTGGCCCCTTGCACACAAAACAAAAAACATACATGTGTTCTTTTCTTTGATACACCTTCCTGACTTTATTAAATTATATTCCTTGTATAATACAGCACACTTGTTAGAGTGCATTTTAAATTTATTGTTTGAACATTTTTCCAGTAGACTGTACTGTAGGCAATGAAACAAAATGCATGAACCAATAATGACAAAACTGCCCAATTCAGAACATTTCCATCATAAACGTCTACTTCCACACCCACACTATAAATAGAATGACTGCATTGTAATCCATAAGCATCTTGCACAACATTTCACACTTATTTTCAATTTCATTTTTTGGGGAGGGCAAAAGATCAAAAACCAGGGACACATTTTAAACATTGCTTATATAATTTTGTAAAATTGCTAGAATAAAATGTTGTGTTACCACCATGCATTTCACTACAGAGCAACATACCACTATGCTAAACCAGCAGCTTCCTGAAGAACAGGAAGACTGAAACTTACTGGCTATCATTTAGCAAATTCATTTCTCACTTCTCACCATAGTTCTCAACTCTTAGCTCACAAAACCTGGGGGAATACAAATTCAATTCTCACTATAGCTCTCAACTCTTAGCACAAAAAAACTGGGGGAATACAAATTCAGTTCTCACTATAGCTCTCAACTCTTAGCACAAAAAACCCGGGCAAAGTTCACAAGTGGTGGTGGCTAGGGACTTTAGGCTGTTTTCACCCTGTACTCAAGGTACAGGGTTTGAGCCTGAGTACCTCTAGCCACCAGGTGTATTGAATGGGGGCATTTTCTCTCTCTCACACACACACACACACACACACACACAGACACACAGTCATGTTTCACCATCTCATTACAGATCACTGGAGTCATGGTGTTTTTGTGATCACAAGTTCAAAAACCCACTATACCCTCAGCATGAATATTCTGCTCCCACACCTTGAACTATACATATACTGCTTCTGAGGGCACATAAGTTTGAACAGCGCACTTTTACAAAGTCTATATAGTTTCTGCCTAGTACTAGAATACAGACAAACATTCAGCTACAAACGGATATGGCATGAGCAGTTGAAGCACAAGCAACTAAAAGATAACCTATCTGAGCTGCATCATAGAGACGACAACAGACAACATTCTCATTATTCCTGGTATACCTAGTACTGCAGCAAATAAGGCACAGAAGTAGCTTTCTTGTACAAGCATGTATTTTCAAACTACTGAACTTGGAAATTGTTCCACATGTAAAACACTATCTACAAACATCTTTAACAAACAGTTGAGCAATATAGTCAGTGTTTAAATGGCCCGTTTTTAACACTGGCTTAAACAAAATGTATTCATAAACACTAAGTTGCTTATAAGCCCACAAAATAACTTAGCATTTGCATTCATAGTGCTCTGCGGTTGCTTATAACACTCCTAATGGTACTTTTGTAGACTGTTTCCATGACATGGAACTTATGATTCTTTGTTCCTATAAAAATTGTACAGATTTTTATTTTTTTTTTTGCTGTTATTTGAAATTCTCAAGACCCAGTGGATATAGTTGTTGGCTTCTTCTCCCAGTAATTTCTGAATCAAAATGTCCAAGATTTAATGGCGATTCTACTATATGATTGGCATTTTAGGTATGTAATATATTTGATACATTTTCCAGCTTTAATTGTAGGTTCCACTATAGTACTTCAAAACGTAATATCTCTGAATTTAAATGCTCAGCCCCAGTGGCTTGTAACTAATTGCTCAATGACACATTTGATCTAAATACAGATACTTGCTCATAAGTGACTTTCATGCAGTAAGACCATGCAAAGAAACTACTAATAAAGCATTTTTGCAGTGGCAAGGCTCTCGCACTCCCTTACCCTCTTAGTTAATTATTTTTACTCATAGGGTGATCCAACAAACAGCATGATCAATTTAAACATTAAAAAAGTGCTTTTCTTTCCCTGCTGTGATGCAGTCTAAATGTCAATATAAACTACTACATTTTGAGTCCACACACATTGTTAAAACACAGTTATGAAGAAATAATGTATCCAGCAAATAGCTAAGTCAAACTGGAAATGAACACTCATTAACTCATCAGCTATTTGTATATTTTTTCCTGTATGTTATTGTATTTATCCCAACTATTTTTGATGTACATTTCCGGTATGTCTATATTATGTCGTACGTAGGATGCTTCTCCCCAGGACTTTGCTAAAAAATAAGGCTTTCACTCAAATATTCCTAGTCAGCAAAGGTAATAAACAAATACATAATGTTGAAAATAAAGTGCAGTTTATCAAGAGAGAAAACCATAGTTGTCCTGGCAAGCATTAAAGCAGTAAAGTCACTGTCTTGTTTTGCTTCAAAAGAGATTCCTAAATCATTGGTCATGGAATAAAAGCAACCATCAGATCTTGAGTCTAGGGAAAGGAGAAGGGGGTCATCTTCCCAAACGCTTGCCTTAGTGAATCAGGGAGCAACATTTTGTAAGTGGTACTCATCCTTTTTATCATCAGCATTTCTTTGGCATTTGATTCACCAGTTCCCAGTTCATTGACAGTTTGCTGACAGTGCAAATTGTACTTATTTTACAAATTCATAGACGTGGAATTAATAATATATAGTGATGTGAGGGTGAGAAGCAGAGCCACCCACAATACCTTTTTAATCATTTTGCTTACATTGGATATCAGCAAACTAGTGGAACTGTTTTCAGTGGTTTAATTTTATATCAGTAGATATGTAACCACTGCAGCTGATTGCTGAGACGTATGGCATCCACCTAGGGCATTCCTCTTTGCTGTGATATTTGTTAAATTGTCATAAGGTCAAGTCACTGCTTGTGAGCTACTTATATGTGTCACTGAGGGACTCTGCCAGAAGAGCAAGTGTGCTGGAAAGTGTACTGCTATAAGTAGAATGTTGTGCTGAATAGGCCATTTCCAAGTCTGAAGTATCTTCTTGCACATTTAAAAGGTTTTGGTGCACCCTTGTTTCTTGATATGCCACATAACTGTAGTATTGTCTGTGTTCATTTGACAATGACCAAGTATATGGCTGTTTTGAGTTCTGACTTCTGAGTCTTTCCCTACTTTCTTTCAGGCTAATGTCAATAGATATTTCTTGATGTAACCACTTTTATCTGATGTGTTGGTGTGCATGGTTGAACAAATAAATAAAACACCTGGTATAACTCTGAAATAATCTTGAACTATTGTTTGAAGAACACATTTGTCTGTTGTTATGTATTTCCAGACTGGAAAATGGCTACTTCCCAGGCTTACATGATGGTGATTGGGAAAAAACCCATGCAAAAATCCAAAGAATGACCTTTTCTGGTACTTTCCTTTTCCTCCTTATGCTGGGGTGGAGAGAGACTGTTAAGTCTTTATTGTTTCTGGATTGATAGCTGTTGGAAAGATGTTTGCTTTCCACTGCAATGTATATTTTTTGTAAGAAGATTTCCTGAAAAATATCAGGGTGCTACATGAAATATATGTTTTACTGTATCTGTCCAACAATGTTGACGCCCTATCAAAAGCCAGGGAGTAGCTAAATACAAAGATAATGTGTTGCTAGCCTGCAAGACAGAAGAGAGAACTAATAGAGAAATGGGTTCATGGCTATTGTTCAAGTCCTACCTGTTAGCAGTCGTCCTGTATACTCTTTGTGCTTTGTTGTTTTTTTTTTTGTTTTTTTTTGTTTGTTTGTTTTTTTTTTTGTATCAAGGAATTGAGTGCCTGAGTAAGGATAATTTACTTTCATTACATACTGAAAGCTTTGAAAAAGTGTGTTGGGGGTAGTCTACTTTGAGTGTGCAGCCTTATTGCCTGCATATAAAATTTTTGGTTGAGGAGGAGTCTCATGTGGGTCACCAAAATAATTTTCTAGTACAGTTAACTTTTTCCAAAATGATTATGTTATCTGGATCATGATGTGATTTGATGTATAGTGTGAATGTATATGGCCCATATAAAATTTTTGTCTTTATCTGTGGACATTGGTGAGGGGCTTCCTTGATACATCTTCTGGTATGAGTGAATGTTCCCTAGTTTTGTTTCTAAATGAAGTCCGACATGGCTATGTGCAGGGGATTTACAATACTTGTTCCTAAGCTAAAGTAAGTTCTTGCACCACTCTTCTTTGGCAAGTAATTTATAGAAAGCTGGGATAAAGCTGGTGCAATTGAGAGGTTTCAGTAGGAGAAAGTACTTATACGTATTGATCTCTTTATGGAAAGTCATGCCCCTGAATGGAATTATAACATGTTCACGCATGTGTACTAAGTCTAGCACAGTTATAATTTTAAACAGCTGTAACACCTGCATCAGTGAGTCATGGTTGGGTGCCTTAAAGATCAGATTTATAACCTCTAATTTGGTTGGTGTCAGGGTTTAAACAACCTCCTCTGCAAAACACGTTGACTTCTGCACTTTTGGGATGTTTCTTTAGATGCCTCTTTATCTGCATGTTTGAATTGTTTTTCTTTCCTTGCATACACTATATCTCTATTTTCATCATTGGTGGTAAAATAATTTGTATATTAAGATGTCTCCTTTTTAGAGTGTTTTTCATGAGATATTAGCTTTTTCTTTTAAGTAGAATGGTAATGCTTTTATTATCCTAAATCTAATTGCTTTATTACTTTTATGGCAATTCTCACAGAAATCTTAATCAGGTTGAGGTCCTAAATAAAATAAGCATTGAGTGTGATAATCTTTAAGATCGTTTTGTGTACCACAAATACACTAGCATTTTATCTTCTCATTTTGTGTACCACAAATACACTAGCATTTTATTTTCAAAAGTTGTTGGAAATAAGACATACTAATGTATAACCTTTGCAACTTTGGGAAGCTAGCTAGCCCAACACTACTAAAAAGGTCAGAAAATCTGTATGCTGTAACTCACTGTTACAGGATCCATAATCACTTGTATGGCATTCTTTCTTGCAATAAATGTTATGGAAATGTTTATCTTGGTCTACCATGTAAACTGACTTTTAACAAAGTTAAAATGCAGTGTGTAAATATTGTGATTCGGGTTGGCAAAATAACAATGAATATAATTTTTAAAAGATTTCTCGGTTTATGTTACTTTTTTCCTATTCACTTAAGCTACACAGCAAAATGGTGTTAAAAATATGTTTTTTTTTTCTGTATGACTGTATTTGCAAGCACAAATTGTAACCTGTCTTCTGTTTCTATGTCATCACAGGCAATGAGGAAAGAACAAGTGTTGAGATAGTGATTCTTATTGGCACAGCAATCATCGCGGTCTTTTTCTGGGTATTACTGATTCTCATCTTCTGCAACATCAAGAGGGTATGAAAGTTATTTTAAAATCTTTCTTTTGAAATGCAAGAGAACTAAAATGTACCAGTGGAAACATGATTACATAACACCCTGGCAGCTTCTATAAACCAAATGGATGACATCTGTGCCTCAGCACTGCACAGTGGGAGAGGGAAAAGGGGGATGTTAAGACTTGTTTTTATTTTATTTATCTGTTAACCAGGTAATTAATCAGTAATGCTACTGCATTTGTTTAATTGTATATGTTTATTAACCAGGGGAGGTTAAGTTATTTCTTTGAAGTGCTACCTTGTTTAACTGGCAACAATTTGCAAACTGTGGTTGAGAAACTCAAATCCAAGACCCTGCCAGCTCCATTTGCATAGAGGAATAATGTCCTGACTACAACACAGGTGACCCACGTTTGATTACTGGCTGAGGCATCTGTTAGAGCTGATGTGGGAAGGATGGCCATGCTTATTCTAGTGATAGGGAGGGTGAACTGTTATCAAATAATGCCACAGTCCATCGTAGAGAAGGTGGAGTTGTAAAGCATTGACCTATTCTAGTGATAGAGAGGGTGAACTGTTATCAAATAATGTCACAGTCCATTGTAGGAAAGATGGCATTGTAAAGTAGTGACCTATTCTAGTGAAAGGGAGGGTGAACTGTTATCAGATAATGCCACAATCCATCGTAGGAAGAGTGGCATTGTAAAGTAGAGATCCATTCTTATTATCAAATAATGCCACAGTCCATCATAGGAAAGGTGGCACTGTAAAGCAGTAACCTATTCTAGTGATAGGGAAGGCGAACTGTTATCAAATAATGCCACGGTCCATCATAGGAAAGGTGGCATTGTAAAGTAGTGACCTATTCTAATAAAAGTGAGGGTGAACTCTTATCAAATAATGCCACAGTCCATCGTAGGAAAGGTAGCGTTGTAAAGTAGTGACCTATTCTAGTGACAGGGAGGGTGAACTGTTATCAAATAATGTCACAGTCCATCGTAGGAAAGGTGGAGTTGTAAAGCAGGGACCTGTTCTAGTGATAGGGTGAACTGTTATCAGATAATGCCACTGTCCATCATAGGAAAGGTGGCATTTTAAAGTAGTGACCTATTCTATTGATAGGGGGAGTGAACTGCTATCAAATAATGCCAAAATCCATCATAGGAAAGGTGACATTGTAAAGTAGTGACCTATTCTGGTGATTAGCAGGGTGAACTGTTATCAAATAATTCCACAATCCATCTTAGGAAAGGTGGCATTGTAAAGTAGTGACCTATTCTAGTGATGGGGAGGTGAACTGTTATCAAATAATGCTACAATCCATTATAGGAAAGGTGGCATTGTAAAGTAGTAACCCTGGGACATGCTTGTAGTGTACCAAGCTGCACATGCAGTAACTTTCAGTATTGAGTGCAAGGTAATGTGAGTTCCCATGGGGAAAACGTAGTGGTCCCTGCATTGATATATGTTGTAGGTCTACACCCAGAGGAGTGGCTAGGAACTTAAATCCACCCTCATATGTGGGATGCCAGCACAGGCATAAACAGCCCTCATGGCCTCCTGAATTATGGTCCTTAAGGAAGGCTTGGCGGTTTACCTGAGTTTTCCACTGGTCAAATATTCCCCTGGCACAAGGTGGAATCAGTCTCTCTTGTACTATTGCACTGCAAGCACTGACAAGTCCATGCTACACAAGTTTAAGACTATGGCTGATACATTTGTTCCTTGTAGCAATACTGGATTTGATTCCTACAGCCTCTATTTGTTTATTTGCAATACATTTGGATCAGTGCTCTGTCCCCAATTAACAGACAGACACAGGAGCAAAAAGTTCATATGGAAAGAAAAAGACTTTGAGTTGAAACTTTTTATCATCTGTTAGCATTAATACTATGCTGAATTGCAAAACCCAGTTTGTGTTTCATATGACTCCTTCTTCGTTATCTACAACTAGCAACCATGGCAAGTTGATAAGGTAATGGGGACAGTAATTCTAACATGACAAGGCAACATTAATCCAAAAAGATACAGGCTAGGAAACAGAATTGTGTGATTGTACTTAAGTTATCTTCAAGGAGGAGACAACAGTAACACAGTCTTCTTCACTTAGATTAGTCCTTTAGATAACCTGACTTTTTTCAACAGTCAGAAATTCCCATGGGAAAAGGTTGGATCTGTCTTATTCTGTTGAACCACTAACATTGGCAAGACCTCACAACTATATAAAGCTGGCTTCAGCATATGTCATCTTTAGTTTTTCATATCAAAATGCATTATTATAAAAATACAAACAGCAAGAATTGATCATTTAAAATATTGGAAGCACACTGTAATTATCTACCTAAGGTAGCGTGCTAAGGAGCAGCATAACAGAGTGATGGTGAAAAGAGGGTTTCTGCTGTCGTGCAAGAATCGTTCATTTAAATGTCTATCACTGTTTCCTTTTTTTTCTGTTTCTAGGTTTATATGTGAATGGTATTCATACTGCCCTGAAGGGCCATTTTAAGCTTAGCCAATAACCTGAGGTCAGAATCAAACTGTGTGCCTTGTATCTATGTGATGAAGACCTCAACCATTATGCCAAACCCACCTCATTTATTTGTTTATCTTCATTTGTAAATCAGGATAGTTTGCGTGGGCTGATGCCCCTTTTCAATGAAGACTCAGGTGAAGACTCAGGTGAAATTTGTTAGCTAGGATAGTCTGGGTGGGCTGATGCCCATTTTCAGGGAAGACCCAGGTGAAAAGCTCTAACATGTACAAATTATACAAAGATGCAGAGATTTACAACAAGATCATGGAAATGCTACAATAAAGTGAAATGAAAGGGGAAGGCAAAATAGTATATTTTTTATAAATAGTTCTCTGAATGTAAGTTTGCAGTCCGCATGTACATAAGTCTAAGAATATTTGCACAAATCAGACATAATTTAAGTCTGCAGTATTTAGTCAATGGAATGAATCATTTGTTATTAATAAGAGTTATAATAAAGCAATATGTGCTAATTGATTAGATAAGGTTATAAAGACGTTAGTGAGAGAAGGGTACAGATGTTAGGCTGCAGGAGATTAAGGAAAAGATAGAGGAGAGATTATTTAGAGAAGATATAAAGAAGGCTTTAGATAAGTTAGTGATAGCAACTTGTGATAGGAAATGTGGGTTATAGTCAGAAGAAAACAATAGATTGGTAAAAGAGATTTCTATATTGGAAAGCTAGACAGAGGGTAGTAGAGAAAGATGGGCTTGAAAGTCTGGGTATATTGTCGATATTAAAGCTTACGTTGCTTAAATAATGAGACTTGAGTTAATTGATATACTTTTAATTATTAATTTTGCTCATTTTATATGCAAATTATCAATTATGTGTTAGTTAAGATTTTAGACTGCTTACGAATTGTGCTACTTTGGAATCTAGTCATATCTCATTTAGGATGGAGTTCCATATTTTTGCAACATGTTCTGAGTATAGACAGTCACCATACTGGATATTTGATTTCATTTTAAGTGTTTAATTTTGCTTTTGAGATCTTAAAGGTCTGGATAGGTTATACTTTTGAACTAGATTGATTTTTGCTTTGAAATCTTAAATGATTTTCGTTTTGAAATCTTAAAGGCCTGGATGAGATAAACTTTTATACCTGTCAACTGTACAGATTTTCTCTGAATGTCTAGATTTTTGTCTCATATTTTTGGTTTGTTCCTCATAAAACTTGTTGTTGTCTAGCAAATAACTGAAGACTGAAGTTAATAAATAATGACAGACATTTGGGTTTCAGAGTTCATATCCATCAGAAAATGCATGCTGATACAAAACCTACCATTATATCAAATATTTAAGTTTATAAAAGCAGTATTTAAAATGTATCCCTGATTTTGTGCCTTAGTCCTCCCATTATGTTTGAATTTGTCCAGATTTCTTGTACTTAGAGGGTGGGAGCTATGTATACTTTTGAACTAAATTATTTATAGAGTCACAGGTGTTTACTAGGCTAATGCTCAAAAAGGCCTTTTTAAGCCTAGCCATGTACCCTAAGTCTCTGAAAAGTTCTGGTATCCTTGATAAGTGTAAGTTTGGGCTTGGGAGGTGAAACTATCATGAACAGGGGCCTGGGAGAGGAACCATTTATATGCTATGTCCGTAAGAGATGTAGATGCCAAACCATTGATAAATTTCCTGTTCCCCGTCCATTTGGCCAATTTACACTTGAATTGGGTTAGGGAGGAACTCTGGTCCACATGGATGGGAAGCCTGTTCCAGAAAAGAGGTAGTCTCTGGAATGCATACCTGTCTTTGCAGCAAGTCTGATTTATATCATAGGCAACTTTTAAGTCTTTAGCATGGATAATTCTGGTGATGTTTGTTTTGTGAATCACAGGAGGTCCATCAAAGTGGGGTCTGACAATGTCTTGTATGCCAGGCATAGATCTCTCTTCAGCATCTGTAGGAGATAGAATATAGGGATAGGACCTTCAGGTGGTCTACACAGGACAAGCTCCTTATGCCCTGTATTCTTTTAGTGATGTTCCATTTGATGGATATGCCTGGTTAGGTATATACCAAAGGGAGCAGTGTACTCAGTGATAGGTCTGATCAATGATGAATACAGTGGAACAATAACCTCCTTGGATCTAGATGTCATATCTTTGCTTCTAAGTTGCACAACATAGAATTATTTCCTCACTACTGTAGACACATGATAGTGAAAGGTTAGATTACTATGTGTGTCCCTAAGTCCCTGACCACTGGATCAACTCTTATGGATGTGTTGTCAATATAATAGTTACCAGGGGTGTATGACTTCCCAAAGTATACTCTTATGCATTTCTTGGCATTTAGTTTTAGTTCATGGCTCTAACACCAGTTGTTTGTCTGTGTCAGCCCTTCCTGGATAACATTTGTCTCAGTATGGGATTCCATGGCAGCTCCTAATGTGCAGTCATCTGCAAATTTAGTCAGCTAGAGGCCATTGACATTGGCCTTGACTTCAGAGAAGTAAATGACAAAAAGGAGCAGTTGCAGGACCGATCCCTGAGGGACTCTGCTTGTGACTGGCCTCTTTGTAGAGGTGAACTCCCCAATTCTATTCATTATGAGACATTTGTCTGGGTTAAAAGGAATGTAGTGAACAACTTTTAGTTATGATAATATGATAGTATTATGAAGTTCTAGCCAACCTATGTTCTGCAGAGTTATGCAAGGGTGTGCTTTGTTAAGAATATTTGTGGTAAACTTTGCAATTTCATAACAATGTTCTTGTTTATTTTGATTAAATATTATTTTTATGTTGGTGAGTATGGTAGTTAAATATAGCACAGTTCAAAGCAGGCATGTATATGCAGTAGTAATTAATGTTGCTTCTGGTAGATGTGGTTTACTTTTATAAAGCATTCCTACTTTTTGGTTTGTTTTACTTAACAAGTATTCTATATGTTGGTCAAATTTTAAGTGTTGGTCTTTGATTACACCTAGTAATTTAATGTAGGGTTCCAGATGAAGTCTAGTATTTTAAGGATGTTATGTGGAATTCACTATAGTGTTTGTGTGTAGTTTCTTCTTTTTGCATTTAATTGGTATCAGCATCAGTCCCCCTTTTTCCCATTTTGTACATGGAGTTGAGATGTAAAATCAACAGTGACGATCACCTAGAGCCAATAGCACATGAAAGGTTTTTAGAAAATGGTCTAGTTTATTGAAATTGAGCAGTTAGAGATGTTGCTAAACATGCTAGGGCTGAGTCTTCAGCATATTAAACAAGTGTGGCCTTTGTAACTACTTTACAAATCTGTCTCTTTACTTGCTCAAAACCAGGATAACCTATATCCCTAAATGTTAACAAGAACCATTTCATGTGTTATACCTCCTTACTCACCCTTCTTCATTTACTTCTTTACTGCTATCTAATACTCTTCCCTGACTTTCTCTCTAAATATACCATAAACTTGTATTTTCCCTCACTTCATATTGTAATTTATGTTTGTATTAGACTAACTTACTTCTAATTTCTCTACAAACTGTCCAAGATTTCTCTAAATATTAAATGATATTTATATACCTTGTTTCGCATCTTAACCAATGTTTTTATATTATGTCTAATTTGTTACAATTATTTGAACTGCAGATGTCTTTGTTTTATTTTTGAAGATTGTATAATTATTGTTCTTAAAATGTTTGTAATAATTTGGAGCTTTTCTCCCCAGGCCTTCCATGGTTTTCATGGTAATCAAATGTCAGTAAATAAATAAATAAATACATTAATACATAAATACATTTATGCATTTTATAGATAAAGATGTTAAAGAGTAAATTACTTAGTGATCTTTGGGTACTTCTACACTCATTTCTTATAAGAAAAGTAAATGATTTGTCGTTTTACACTTCTGGATCTATTTGTGGAATAGCTTTTGAACCAATTATTAGCATCCCAAAAAGGCATCCCAGTTCTGTGCACATCCCTGATGCATGATGGTTAGGAAAGTGAAAGAAAAAAAAAACAACTACATTAATATAATAATTTAAACACATCACACTTGAACACATACACTCCACCCCAAACATGCACTAAGCACCTCTTAGAGATTCACAGCATTGTGTTAAATTTGGGAATAGTTGAGAGACTGGGGATTACCTCAATAAAAACAAAGAAACACAAAATAATTCTGTTTATGCTGCCCATAGCACTGGTGATGCTTTCCATGTTCTCTTGATCTGTTATTTCCTCGCTGAAACAAGCTTCCCTCTCTCCAAGGAAGCAAAGAACATTCTGGAGTAAAGGAAAGGATGCACCTTTCATCCTAAAAATAAGCAACAAATCTTTTTATAAAAAGTTGCTCTTGCAATAGTCCTCTTCTATGACAAAGGTTTAAACCTTCTTCCTTTTCAGCACTGTGGCACCTTCCTCTCTGGAATTCCTGTAAACCACAATGCTTGGGTATGCAGAATGGACCTAATAGAAAGCATTCCCAGCCTGCAGGTCAGAAGTTAATCATAAATGCAAAAAGAAAATAAAAAAAAAACTTGCTTGGCTCTTTCTTGGCTCTTTAACCTGCTGGATCACAAGCCTGAGCCGAGCTTATACTCAGATGCCAGCAAAGTTCAAGTCGGCTCTGGCTTGATCACATCTATCACTAAGTATTATATTTTGTTTTAAATGTGATGTCAGTCATGGCACAGTATCTTCTAATATATATATTGTATATTGTTTTTAGTTGTGTTTGAGGGAAGATAAAGTGTAATGACTTAAAGAAGCGTGTGGTTATGTTATGGTTAATTGATATTATTTCTGCTTTGTCAAAATGTGGAATTTTTAACTGATGCCTATTGATTTGAAGCTGATTAGAAAACAAAATTGCCATTCTTCTAGCTGTTTTTATTTACCTATACTGTTATATGTTAGAATGAGGTGGTTAGAGTTTTTCATCTTTAATTTTAGTTCTGAGCCAGGTTTGTATTGTAATACATCTGGTTTGTAATTAGCAATCCTTCAGTGCAGATCTGCTATTTTATTATAACAATGGGACTAACCTTGTCAATATAGTGTAAATAAATAAATACATTATTCTGTCACTAATGTGAGAGATATATAATTCATTGTGGCCATTTGATTTAAGTTTAACATTTTTGTTATGGGGTGGGTCTGGTATTCAACTTTCTCCCGAAATAATAGATTAATGAATATCAGTGTATGTGTTTGTATCAGGTAAAGCCTTGGTTTATCTGGCATTGCTAGGTCTTTTTTTGTATTATTTTGTGTTACTGTATGTCAATTGCATTTTGGTAGCTAAATGTGAGAGAGACCATGCAGTGAAGCTGTCATAGACATTATGGTTAATGACTCTAACAACTGTATATTATTTCCTTCTTGAATAACTCTTGCAGAGCCCCATACAACCCCAAGCAAAACCGTTTCCATTATTTCTGTGTGGTAAGCAGCATAAGACAGAATTGCATGTATAGCCACCTCCCAAATACAGCCTTCCTCTGGACAGGATACCCAACTTGTTTTATATGTGTGAGTGAGTGAGTACATGTGTGCTTGAGTGGAGCTGTTTATGTTTGTGAATGTGTCTGCTGTGTGTGTGTGTGTGTGTGTGTGTGTGTGTGTGTGTGTGTGTGTGTGTGTGTGTGTGTGTGTGTGTGTGTGTAACAGAGAGAGAGAGAGAGAGAGAATGTGAGAATGCCTGGTTAGCCTTTTTTTGAAAGGGGAGGGGTCACCATTGGTCCAGCCCTTAGTGTAGAGGACTCATCTGGACCTTGACCTGTTTGACTTTGAGATCTCTGTCATACAAGCTCTTGCAGCATTTTGTTAAGGTCTAAGGAAGCTGTAATATTAATTTTAAAGGACACCCTCAAGCTAAATGCACAAATTTAGTTTCAGAAGCAATACCAATGGTGCCTTTAACAAACATCCTTATTCCATGGAGGCTTTAATAACTGATTAACAATCCCAGTACTACTTTAAAAATAATTCAATTTATTTTTATTTCTAGGGAGAACTAAATTTTTCTTGCAATATGCCAGACTATTGTTCAGTTGCATAAGCTAAAAAAGCATATTAAATGCAAGGAGCTGCAGTGGTTTTGCATGTGAATGATGCACATTTATTTCAACACAGCTGTGCAAACTGAGTATTTCCTAATTGACCATCATACAGCCCATCTCTAGAAACATATTGCATACACCACAGACTGTGCATGCAAAACAGCAGGAGTAAACAAAACTCATTGCAACAGAAAAAAAGTTAACACTTCCTTTTGCAATCAGAAAGCTAACATAAGCCTTTCCACTTCACTCATACAACACCAACAAAACACAGTAATTACCTGGTTCATTGGCACAGAGGAATGGAGTTCTGACTGTAACACAAGTGTACCAGGGTTCAATTAGCTGCCCCGGCACTGGAGAAAGCAGACAAGAAAGGAGAGGAGTGAATGGGCATGGCCCATCTGCCTCTCTCAAGGCCATGGGTGGTGCTGGAACTCACTCAGGAGGCCCACAGGACAGTGTGATCTTCCTGGTGGAGATGTGAGAGACCACCGCTAGTAATGCAGTGGAAGGGGCCAGGTTGCTTGGAAGAAATGTCCCTTGCTGAAGTGAGGGGACATCCTCCACTGTCATGCTTTTTAATAACTGCATCTGTCACTGTTGCAATAAGCACATCATGTCCCCTCCTTGGTGCCTCAATGAGAGTGCAGTGTTAAAGACTGGAAAACTGAAAACTTCAAGCCACCCCTGATGGCTGCCTGGATGACAACCCCCTCATTCATATATTACATAAATTGACATAGAGACCAAGACAGGTTCTGATTCTCAGCAGGCAGCAGCAACAAAAATAGCAAAAAAAAAAAAAAAACATAACATCACTCACACAAAGTAACACATATCACAACACACCCAGCACTGCACTTGACATCAGTTACAGGCAACAGAATAACTCTACAAGTGGGAGTCTGCTGCCATCCTCTTACACACACACACACACACACACACACACACATATATATATATATATATATATATATATATATATATGTATATGTGTGTGTGTGTGTGTGTGTGTAGTATCTCCATCAAGTTAACTATAACAGCATTTTCTAACCTGAGAACCTGAGCATGTGATAACTCTGAGCAACTATGTTGCTTGTGGACAATCCGTATACATAACAAACTGCATGGTAACTGTGCACCTGTGTTGGTCTGTGTACAGGACCAACATGCATTTATATTTTACAATAAGCAAATTGCTTACATTAGTTACACACAACGAGATTCTTTTCTTGATATTAGTATAATATTGAAATTCCTCACATATCTTATATTGTTTGCATTCTCAATGTTAGCACATAACTACCAGTTATATGTCAGAAATATTCCCCTGAAGAATATACTTACATGATTTTTTTAACCAGTTAACACTGAGAAAGGGAATAAGAGACCAGAACAAAAATAATCTGTGTTTAGATGTTTCTTTCAGAATTAATTACTTTTGTAGACGAGAATGTAGGTTACTGAATCTTTAGCACTTTCAAGTTACATCATATCTCTGTCTAAAGAATATGGAGTCGGAGACGTTTGGTCTCCTCTACAGTGCTTATGGGAACAAAGTTCCTGAACATATTTAAAGAATCAAAACCACACACTGGTGCAAACAAAATAAAATAAGATAAAATAAAAAATGCCAGTGGCAAAACATTCCAGACAATAATTTAATAAAAGCTTAAGGGCTTTCGGTCATTGCCATTGAATATGAACTTCATCAGAAGAAAGGGAGTTGCACAAAATAGTCATTTAAATAGCATCAACCACCTAACGAATCAGACAATTCAGCCAATAACTTTGAAAAATTTAAAGGAACAATACTTCAAAATCCAAAATAATGCATATTAAAAGTAAATACAGTCTATAAAAGTTACCCCATCCAAAAGGGGATACTTAATTATCAAAACAAATTTAAAAATATCCTTTTATTAAACTAGTTTATGCATCTCTCTTTATTCAAATGAATATCGTATTCAATGCCAACAAACAAAAGTGCTCAAGTTTTTATTAAATTATTGCCTGCAATGTTTTGCCTCTGGCATTCCTGAACATATATTGGCTTAGGAGCAGAATATTTTCTATCAAAATGAGAGGCTAGAAGATGGCATGATTCATCTGTTTCACTGCTTATTCCAATAGTATCAGTAAGACAACAACTGGCTGACAAACAGTAGATTTCCTTTAACAGATACATTTAGTATTTGATTTTGCATAATATCCGATAACTTCTGTCATCTAATCCAGGTGTGTCTTTTTAATAAATACCTCTGTCTCTGTAGCTCTAAACATAGCATCAACCAAATCATGGGAGGATTTCAGTGTAAGTGCACCTATTTTTATCTGCATTTTGTCTGTTGGTGAAATGCATCTTAAAATTTAAAATTGTGCATTTTTTATAAATTGTTTTGAACTTGCTCCAAAACAGTTCTGTGATACGTTATGTAGCTGACTAATCAAATGGCAGAGATGTATACCATTTTTGCAAACCAGTTCAACAACCTGGTATCCTTTCCGAAGGGTAATGTGGTTATAGGTAATGTGGTTATAGGTAAAATGTGCTATCCATAGAAGTTGAAAGCAAGCATGTTAAAAGGTTCAGCTTCTGAATTCAAATACAAATCTGATCTTTCTTTGAATGTGTGTTTAACATATGTTCAGACGTGTGTGTTGGAACCTGCCTTTATGCATACTGTTCTGTTGCAATCTCAAATGTAACTTTCACATTTTGACTAGGAGTGATATCTTGATGCAAACAGCTGACAATTGAGATGAAGTATATAGGTTGATAGGTATTTACTAGGATAATAACCACAAGGACCTTTTTAAGCCTAGCCATGCATCCCAAATCTCTGACAATTGTAACTAGAGGCTTGGGAGATGGTGCAGTGGAGTGTGATTTGCCTCAATAAAATATTTCTTGCCCACAGAAGGGAGAGAAAAATGGTTCCTCTTTTTTTTTTCATTTTATGAAACTACAAAGTTTTCTATGAAGGTTTGCATTCAGCAGATTTCACTGCAATGTACTGGTCTTCATAGACAATTAATGTAGATTCTTGTTACACTGAAATTGCCATGAGAATGTCCTTCTCTAATAATTTTAAAATCAAAGAAAGGTGTGAAATAAATGGAGAAACTGGAAACTGATTGTTGTTTGAAGATAGCATTAATTGGTATGTCTCATAATGGAATTACCTGGTTTCCATAATTTATTATCATCCAGCAATAATCTGTGTAAATCAGATATAAGTATAGACTAGGCAGTAAAGAAGTGACTTTTATATACTTCCGTGGAATTTATGTTAGTGAAATGTACCATTGGCACTTTTATGATTCATTTCAAATTACTTTTTTGGGAGCTACCAAAAATGATATGCCTACTTCAGATAACTTGTAGAATGGGACTGATCACAAGAGCCTAAAGGCTTGGATTCCCTCTAGGACTCATTTGAATACTGTCCTAAATCATTAAATCATTTTTTCCATTTAAGATGTCTTTCTTTTCAGTTTTGCAAATATTTTCTGAGACGTCATTCTTAAAGTTTTAATTTATTTTTGTTTCAGTTACGTTCAAATTTACGACTATTTACAATCAAAAATGAGATCTGGGTCCAAACAAAATAAATATTGTGTGTGATAGATTGTAGTGTTAATGGTTGCCACCTGCATGCATTTAGTGATTCTAACAATTTTTTTTTTAAAAGTCTAGCTTCTTGATGAATTCCTGAAGGCATGCTCAGTTGCAGTGAAAAAAAGATAATTTTGTAAAATTTTAAGAAGAAAAAATGACTTAAGTGCAAGGTGCTTTGCAGTAGACTTTCCCTGATATGATGGTGCAGCAAATAGTGTTATCACCTCACAGAAAGAGACTCCTCAGTTCATTTCTCAGCTGGGGTGCCTACTGTGCAGAATCTGCATGTCCTCCCTGTGTTCATGAGGGTTTCCTCCGCGTGCTCAAGTTTCTTCTCACATTCCAAAGACATGCAGTAGGTGGATTGGACACTCCAAATTGCCCTAGGTGTGAGTATGTGGTGTGAAGAAATACCATGGCAGAACTTGCCACCCGGTGGTGTAAGCCTTGGCTTTAGATGATTGTCATTGTTGAAGTGACACCCCAACCACATGTGAAAAAATGGGAAAAAGAGGTTGTGGATGGATATATGGATGACATTATCAACAACTGTCAAAAAAAGAGGTGAAGCAGATGAAAAACAATATTGGATATAAAAGGCGGCCTCAAGCCACATCCACCAGTACTTTGCCTGAAGTGAGACCTACATTTTTTCACCCACAGGGAAGGTAGTCACTGTTCATAAAAATCTTGGACTTCTGAAAGTGGATAAATCAAAGTGTTATGATTTACTGTTACAGTTATTCTCTCTGATGAAGATATGTGGGTGGTATGAATTAATGTGAGTTTTGTCTTTATGCAATGGTGCATGTTAGGCCTGACAAGCACAACCCAACTCTGGGTAGATATTCAACAACTGGAAAATTCAGGCCAGATGAAAAACTGCAGCCAATATGTAAAATTACATGTATTTTATTGTTTCAGCTGTCCATCCTGAAGAAATATTTAATGAATGGGAATGCTTTAATATTGCAAAGAGGTGTAAATTTTTTATAGGTATAGGAATGAGAAAGTGCAGAGAATAGCTGTATAAAAAGACTGAAGAAACTTGACAGTGCATTTGTAGAATGGGCGGTAAGGCACTGAAAAACAGAAAGTAGCACAATAGAAAGGCTGCAAAGAAGGGCTGAATGTCGAAAAAATGGAATTCCTTTTTGTGTCTTTCGATGCACCATTGTTTCTTTTTTTATGTTTTTTTCTACCATCCCTGATGATCATCAAGCTTCTGCTTAGCGGCCAGAACCATTCCTCCACATCCTAGGTATTTCATATTAATGGCAATATCTGTTTGGGGCTGACTGTTATACAGGCAACCTCATCTTAGGATCGTGCCCACACTGATATTCCAGCAATGATGGTGAAGGAGTGTGTTTGCTACTATGGGTCCATACTCCTCTTCTGGGTGATGAACAAGTGATCCACAAACAACTCTCTACATCCAGAGTGGCTTTTTGGAAGAAGCGCTGCCATTCTTTGGTTTGGAGAGGGACAAGTTACTCATCTTACCATAGGAGCCATTATACCCTCTCTTTGTGATACATGCTCCCATACCCCTACAATAAGGGCTACCACTTTCACAGCTTGGCATCCAAATCCCCTCTCCCTGGGTGATCTGTGAGATGTTGCCCCACCTCTAAGGGATTGTGGCATTGGATGTTGCTGGTCCTCCCCCATCCTGTTGAGGGCAAACATGTCTGTTTTCATCATACTACCTCCAGCAGATGTCCAAACCGCTAATGGAACTTGGGTTTGCCTGGGTTATAGTTAGGGCTTTACCCTTTGCACTAATAGAACTAGTTACCCCATTATTTCTTTAACCTCAGTTTGAAAACAGTTAAAATTACTTAGGGAGGGGGTACCTCTCTGCAGCACCCTTTAAAATGAATCTTTTAAATCACATTTTTTCAGTTTCAGTCTTTCTTTACAAGGCTTTTTCATCTGCATCTTTATGTATGAACCATAGCTCTCGACTTCCAGAATTCTGCAAAATGTTCAGATTTTTGCCTCATATCCTTGGTCTTCATAATTTTTTTTCTGTCAAATTGTTGGGAATTAATGTAATTGAATAATGTCAAGCATTTGAGTTTTAGACATCATTTCCTTCAGAAAATGCATGCTAATGCAAAGTTTCTTATCCTTCCAACTGTCTAAGATTATTACAGCAATATTTAAACTTTGACCCTGATTTTGGACCTTTGTCCCACCCATTATTTTTGGCTTTGTCCAGATCTTTTGTGATAAGAGATTGAGGGATATGTTATAAACACATTGCATGTGCTCCAAGTCTATGTTTTGTTTGATCTCTATTAATACTAGTCACTAAGGGAGCGAATTAGGAAAGGAATGCTACTGTTTTTAATTTTTTTTAAAAAAGCAGACTGATTAAAGCCTGATCATTTGCTAGCAAAATAGTCTTCAGGCAGATGAGAGACTAAATCTTCTTGTGACTGGAATAAATGTCTGCTGAATACAACTGAAGTCAGCCCACAAAGCATAGCGTAATGCCTAGCCTGTAGGAAGACATAAATGCTGTACTGAACTGTGAGGAAATGGAGTGAGTTGGGATAACAGTTGTTTTCTTTTACCCTTATAGGTTCATAGGTTCATAGGTTCATACTAGGCTATCTGCCCTAGGGCATTTATAAGCCTAGCCAGAGTGTGTGTGGCTTTCACCACCCCTTAGGATGAGAATACTATGCCCATTTAGGGTTTACTTTACTGTGCCTCTGTCTAGTAGTGACACAGAGATGACCCCCGGGGTAAACCTACGATCTCCCATCCACTCGTCAAGATTTCTCTTGAATAGAGTTAGTGAGGGGCTCTGCCTAACATGGATTGGGATTCTGTTCCAGAGTGTAGGGAGCCTCTGGGTTATGAATCTGTCCCTCCAGCACATCCTATTTATTTCTGTGTTGAGGTTTAAGTCTCTTGCTCTTGTGGCTCTGATGGATTTGGATTTTCTGAGGTGGAGCATGTCCATTAGTTTCGCATTGGACATGGCCTTGTATGGCAGGCACAGATCACCTCTAAGTAGGCGGTATGCGACTGAATAGAGCTGGAGTTTTTTCAGTCGGGCAGCATATGACATATGTTTAAGACCCTTTATCCTCTTGGTGAGGAACTTTTGGGGTCTTTCCAACTGCTGCAGGTGTCGGGTAAGATACATCCCAAATGGGGCATTGTACTCAATCATTGGCCTGATAAGAGAAGAGTACAGGGGCACAATGACCTCTCTTGATCTAGATGTGAAACCCTTCATGATAAGATGGGCAATATAGAAAGTCTTCCTAACCACTTTGGCAATGTGAGTGTCAAATGAGAGGTTACTGTCAACCTGGGTCCCTAGGTCCCTGATTACCTCTTCCGTACTTAATGGATTACCACCTATGTGGTAATTTGTGGGTACCTTGTTTTTCCCAAAGGGTATGACTATACATTTTTTGGCGTTCAGCTTAAGGCCATGGCTCTGGCACCAATTATCCATTTCTATGAGGCCTCTCTGAAGGATGTTTGTGTCCGCTGGAGTATCAATTATGGCGCCCAGTTTGCAGTCATCTGCGAACTTTGTCAGCCACAATCCTCCTATGTTTGCCTGTACCTCGGAAAAATAAATGCCGAACAAGAGGGGTCCCCGGACTGAGCCCTGTGGGACACCACTTGTGACTGGCTTAGAGTCTGACATAGCTCCAGCAACTCTGACCCTGTGGGTTCTGTCCTTGAGCCAGTTTGCAACCCATCTTGTGACATATGGGTTTACATTTAAGCTGGTGAGTTTGTCTATGATGCCCAAGTGGGGTATTGTGTCAAAGGCTTTTGCAAGGTCAAGGTAGGCTGTGTGTACTGCCTTACCCTCATCAATGGCCTTAGTGACTGTTTCAAAAAAGTCGACCAAGTTCAAAAGGCAGGATCTGCCTTTGACAAAGCCAAATTGGGTAGGATTCAATGTCTGTAGGTCCCCAATGTCTTTGTTTATGAGTTCCATAATGATCCTCTCCATAGCTTTGCAGACCAGGCTCATCAAGCTTATGGGGCAGTAATTTCCAGGATCCATAGAAGCACCGCCTTTGTGAAGTGGGACCACTGTTGCCGTACGCCACTCTTTGGATACGTATCCTGTAGTAAGGCTAAGATTAAACAGCAGCCTTATATGTGGGTTTAGTTCCTCTTGGAGTTCATGTAGCACACAGCCCGGGACACCGTCCGGTCCCATTGATGCTGTGTTTTTAGCTTTAGAGAGGGCGGCTCTCACCTGGGCATCTGAGATGTTAGGGAGGCTACACTCTGCTGGGATAGTTATTTCTCCTTTTGGGGGGGGAAGGAGAAATTTGCACTGAACCTGTCTGCCAGAATGTTGGCAATGTCAGTGGGTTCAGTGTATTTTGTGTCATTTTGGACTAATTCTGAGCATATCTGGGAGTTTCCACCCAGGTTTCTAACATAGCTAAAGAAGGCCTTGTGATTGTCTTTTGTGTCTTTTGCGATTTTTCTTTCAAAGTTGGCCTTGGATGATTTTATGAGTGATCGTAGTTTTTTGCTAGTACTGATCAGAGATGCCTTCCCTTTTAGGGATTTTGCTCTGTCATGTAGTAGCTTCCTCCTCCTGTTGTAAAGTTTGTTTATGGCTGGGGTCCACCAGACCGGGCGCCTGCCTTTGGGGGAATGGGTCTTGGTTTTATTTGGGATTGCATGATCCATGCATTCTTGAAGGTGCCCGTATAAGGCATTTGTAAAGGATTCAGCAGTGTGGGTTGTGGTTTCCACTGACCCAGGGGCCTTGAAGGATACCACTTCAGTCTTAAAAAGTGTGAAGTTGGCTTTTGAGAAGTTCTTCACTGTGGTCTTTTGTGCGGGGGGGGGGGGGATGTGGATTTCCAGTGAGATTAATTTATGGTCTGATCTTACCAATGAGGGATATACTTCTGGTGTGGAGCATTTTGTCCCCATGTTTGTGATGATCAGGTCTAGTATATTGTCTCCTCTTGTGGGAATGGTGACTAGTTGTTCCATCGCATTTGAGTTTATGAATTCCAGGAACCTTTGGACTAGGGTGTTGGGGCTTGAGTAATGTTCCCAGTCTATGTTTGGGTAGTTGAAGTCTCCCAATATGATGGTATTTGGAGAGACATTCATACTCTCCAGTGTCTTCAGGAAGGCTGTGTGGGGTTCCTGAGTTTGAGTGGGTGGTCTGTAGCATGCTACAAACTGTAAGGCAGTTTTGCCTATGGTTAGTTGCACCTGGATGGTCTCCGATGCTTCGTGCGTTGCCACTAACCTGGAGGTGTGGGTATCTTTGATGAATATGGATACTCCCCTCCTTTTGTGGTTCGGTCCAAGTTTTGGGGCCGGAAAGCATGATATGAGGTAAAACCTGATAGTGCTGGGGTGCTCTCAGGAGCCTTGAACCAGGTTTCGGTCACTGCACAGACATCGATGTTCTCCATACTGAGGAGGGCTTCGAGGGCTTAAACTTTCATATAAAATATTACAAGTGTAGGTTCAGAGCAAACAAAAGGGAAAATGATGCATATAAGGTGAGAAAGCATGTGTAGAGCCATCACTAGTTTGCATTTACTGTAGTTTCAGCTCCTAATATGTGTACTGAAACAAATGTAACAGTGATATGGGTTTACATATTTTTTCATCAGTCTTTCTCTTTTAACATCTTTGTCATGTTTTCATGCCATAGCAGTTTTCGCTCTGGAATGAGATCAGCTATCACAGGCTGAAAGCAATGCATTTGTTACTTACATTCAGCAGTCTAAAGGGTTTCATAGTTCCAGAACTGCTAAGTGCAGGTTTTGCAGGGAGGAATGTTATACGGATCACTTACTTAAAGTTGAAGCCACTTGGCAGTTGTGAATTACAAATTTATGTTGGCCTTGCTTGAAATTTTCTAATTCTGTTTTCATTCAAGCCATTGGCTTGAGGGCAGTAAGAAATTAAATTATTATTTTTTTTTTGCTTAATTGCATTTCTTCCAAATTACAGACTTACAAACTGCTAATTTGTGAGTCACTGTATAGTGTATTTAAATAATGTGCTGCTGTGGCTGTATTTCATAAAGTACAAATAATTCAAAAGTTTGCTTTATTAAAAGTTACTTATCTGTAATCAAATTAAGTTTGATATTTTGTCTTATAGTGAATCGTTTGCTGGGGTTGCAGTTAACCCCACTCATATTGTAAAGTATGTCATGCTTCATAGCATATATTTCTGCATTTTTTTTTCAGTCAAACCATGCTGATATTAAGACAGGATACCTCTCTATAATAATGGACCCAGACGCAGTACCCCTGGAAGATCAGTGTGAATACCTGGCATATGATTCAAGTAGATGGGAGTTCCCCCAAGACAGACTTCAACTAGGTATGTTGTTCTTCCATCAAATGCCAGGAAACTGTCATATTGTTTATATGCTATTTTTATTTAACATACATGCTAAACTACTAGTACAATCATTCGGCACAAATCTTTAATAGATGAGAGTTTTTCTTACATCACTCTTCCAGAATTTTTTTGCCCTCCATTTGTTTTTAACCAGCTGATCATCAAGTGTCTGACTGCACCATTTTTTCCTTAATGTTCCTAGTTCTGTCTCCCAGGTGCTGAGAACACACCATTCATGGGTCAGGAGGGGGGGGGGTAAAACACCCTGCAGTGTCACATATGCTGGCCCTGCATCCTAGCGAGGATTTTTGGTGTGCCCTAACTGGGCAGAGCTAGTACCATCAGACCTATCATTTCATGCAGCGTCAGCAAGCTCTGCACCCCAGATGCTGTAGTTTTAATGACAATCTGCCCCATAATTATGGCACATTCCCATCACTGGGGAAGTGTGTCTTCATCATGAACAGAAATCCCTCCTGAAATGGGTGATCCAGCAAAATTAGTCTTTCCCACCAATCCCTCCCTGGGTTGTCTAGGTCACAGTAAGAACTCCATCTCACTATGTCACTGAGCCAAGTTGCAGATTTTTAATGTGCATAAATTCTGTTTATTTTCATTTTCCTCTATGATATTTTAGTCCTTCAGTCTGTAACCCTTTCAGAATGTTGCTAGGAAGTACAGCTCACAGTTTGTTTATCATTGTTCTCTGCCTTATTCAGTAGCAAAATGCAATCATTCATTTACATCATTGCCATGGTACTTTTAGCGCATACCTGTAGTAGTATGATTTATACGTAACACCAGGTGAGTGTCTCCTGTACTGCTGTCTAAATGCATCTAAGGAGCTAAAGGATTAAAAGAAAGGTTGCTGTTAATACTAAATGTATCTGAAAAATGCTTTCAATGCCTTTAACAGCTAGGTTCATAGGTAGGTACTAGGCTATCTGCCCAAGGGCATTTTTAAGCCTAGCCAGAGTGTGTCGGCTTTTGCCGTCCCATTGATTAATTAACTGAGCCTTTGTCAAGCAGAGCTAATGAAGTGATCCCAGGGGTGTATTTTCTGTTACCCATTAACTCGTCAAGGCTTCTCTTGAAGAGTGTTATTGAGGGACACTGCCTAATGTAGTTAGGAATTTTGTTCCAAAGCATGGGGAGTCTCTCTGACAGGAATCTATCACTCCAGCATGTTCTATTTATTGTTGTGGCGAGGTTTAGCTCACTAGAGCAGGTGTTTCGCAGTGACTTAGATTTCTTTAGGTGGAACATGTCCATCAATTCTGAGTTGGGCATGGCTTTGTAAGTCAGGCAGAGATCACCTCTGAGTAAGCGATATGCCACTGAGTACAGCCAGGGTTTTTTCAGTCGGGCTGCATAGGACATATGTTTGAGGCCAGTAATCCTCTTGGTGAGGTGCTTTTGTGGTCTTTCCAGCTGTTGGAAGTGTCTTGTGAGGTACATCCCAAATAGGGCATTATACTCTATGATGGGTCTGATGAGTGATGAGTAGAGGGGCACTATAACCTCTTTATTTCTAAATGTGAACCCCTTAGTAATTAGATGGGCCACATAGAAGGATTTCCTAACTACTTTGGCAATATGATTGTCAAAGGAGAGATTACTATTTACCTGGGTCCCCAGATCTCTTATTACCTCTTCTGTATTAAGGGGGCTGCTGCCTATGTGGTAATTCGTGGGTGTTTTGTTTTTCCCAAACGGGATGACTATGCATTTTTTGGCATTTAGCTTGAGGCCATGACTTTGACACCAGGTGTCTATCTCAGTAAGGCCTTTTTGAAGGATGTCCGTGTCAGCTGGAGAGTCAATTATGGCTCGCAGTTTGCAGTCATTGGCTAACTTTGTTAGCCATAGTCCTCCTGTGTTTGCCTGTACTTCTGAGAAATATATGCCGAACAGTAGGGGTCCCAGAACCGAGCCTTGCGGGACACCACTTGTGACTGGTTTAGAGTCGGACCTAGAGCCCGCTATTCTTACCGTGTGAGTTCTGTCTGTAAGCCAGCTGGCAACCCATCTTGTGATGTAGGGGTTTATGTTCAGGCTGGTGAGTTTTTCTATACTACCCGAGTGAGGAATGGTGTTGAATGCCTTGGCGGGGTCAAGGTAGGCTGTGTGAACTACCTTCTCCTCATCTATGGCCTTGGTGACTGTGTCGAAGAAGTCAACCAGGTTTAGTAGGCATGATCTGCCCTTAACAAAGCTGAACTGGGTCAGGTCAAGTGTTTGGAGGTTCCCAATGTCTTTGTTAATGAGTTCAATGATGATGCACTCCTTAGCCTTCAGAGTAGGCTAGTCAGGCTTATGGGGAGATAGTTACCAGGGTCAGTTGTGGCCCCTCCTTTGTGGAGCGGAATAACCGTTGCTGTGCACCATTCTATGGGCACGTAGCCTGTGGAGAGGCTGAGGTTGAACAGTGTGTTTAGGTGAGGGGTTAGTTTGTTCTGTAGTTTGTGCAAGACGCAGCCTGGGACACCATCTGGCCCCATTGATGCTGTGTTTTTGGCTTTTGAAAGGGCTGTTTTCACCTGTACTTCTGTGATTTCTGGGACACTACACTTTTCTGGTATTGTTGTGGGCCCTTTTGAAGGTGAGAGGGAGGTGAAGTTTGCACTGAATCTATCTGCCAGGATGTTGTCAATATCAGTAGGTTCAGTATATTTTTTGCTATTTTGCACTAGCTCAGAGCATATCTGCGAGTTGCCACTTAGATTCTTGACATAGCTAAAAAAGGCTTTGTGGTTATCTTTCAAATCCTTGGCTATTTTTCTTTTGAAGTTAGCCTTGGATGATTTTATGAGGGACCTTAGTTTCTTACTGATACTGATTAGGGATGTCTTTCCTTCTTGGGATTTGCTTTTTTTCTGAACTAGTTTCCTCCTTCTGTTGTATAACCTGTTTATGGCAGGGGTCCACCAGACTGGTTTCCTTCTCTTAGGGGAGTGAGTCTTGGTCTTGCTAGGGATGGCATGATCCATGCATCCTTGTAGGTGCTTATAGAGTGCAATTGTAAAGGATTCTGCATCTTGGGCAGTGTTATCCTTTAGCGTTGGGGCTGTGAAACTTGCCACCTCTGCCTTAAGTAAGGTGAAGTTTGCTTTAGAAAAGTTTTTCACTGTGGTTTCCTTGGTTGGGGGTGGTAGTGGGGTGTGGACATCCTTAGTTTATGGTCTGATCTAACCAGTGACGGGTTGACCTCCGGTACGGAACACCTGTCGCCCATGTTGGTGATGACCAGGTCCAATATGTTGTGGCCTCTGGTAGGGGAGTTTACCAGCTGATCCAGGGCATTTGAGCTGATAAATTCCAGGAAGCGCTGAGCCTGGGAGTTTGTACTCAAGTAGTTTTCCCAGTTAATGTTAGGGTAATTGAAATCGCCCAGTATCAGGGTGTTCAGTAGGACCTTCATGTTTTCCAGTGTCTCCAGAAAGACAGAGTGGTGGTCCTGGGTCATGGAGGGTGATCTGTAGCAGGCCACAATTTGCATTGCAGATTTGCCCGATGTTAGTTGCACATGGATGATCTCAGAGATATCATGCTGCGCCACTAACCTGGAGGTGTGAGTATCCTTGATGAATATGGATACACCCCCTCCTTTTGTGTTTCGGTCCGTGCTCTGTGTTCGAAATGTGTGGTATGAGTTGTAGCCCAGTAGTGCTGGAGTGCTCTCTGGAGCCTTGAACCAGGTTTCAGTTACTGCACAGATGTCGACGTTCTCCATACTTAGTTGTGCTTCTAGCGCATGCATTTTGAGATTTAAACTCCTGGCGTTGAGTAGCATAATCCTCATTTTTTTTACTTGTGCTGTTTACGGAGGTGGGTTTGACTTTTGAGCCTTGCCTAAAAAAGGCACTATGGGGGCAGCAAGAGCCTTGGCCAGTATTCGAAAGCCAAGGGGTGACAGGTGCAAGCCTTTTAACTCTTGTCACCCCAATCCTGCTGTGCATAAGCAAAAAGGCTGCTAAATGAGTGAACTATCATCATCACCTTTGGAGGTAAAGACCAGACTAATTCTCTCTCTCCAGACTCTTGTCTTCTAACTGTAACACAAAACAATAACTATCATGTTTCTTGAATTTAGCAATTAGCTCCTCTAGTAAATGGCATCAACCATTTTCTGAAGTTATACCTATTGTCACACTTCAGTTTAAACTCCATTTCTATGTCTATTGTCACAGTATCACCATTTAATACATTTCAAGGCTGCGATTTCTTTCCATTAAAAACATATTTTCTTCTTGTCCGATTACAGAAACATCTTACAATTTGTACACAATGTCCTCTCCTTCCCCATCCTTCCTTACAAATTTTAATTCCTTAATATTCTTATTACTCCATGTTGAGTTTGCCACATTTCCTTCTGCCTTTCATGAATAACCTCACCAACTTGATTAAATGTTATATAGATTAAATGTCTTGCATTCCGTTATAATTTCAGCAGCCTGTATCTGAAATTTCTCTGTCACCTCAGTCTCATAATAGTATATGACCCTCAGAATTGCTTATCATACTCCAAAAGGAGTCTAAATACAGCCCTGTACAAAGGCAGAACCACTTCTTTCTCCACAGAACCGAATCCTTAGAAATAACACTATGGACTGAACTACCAGTGCAGAGCTTCCTATACCCATATTTTTAAATCTTAATATCTTCCCACCATTTTTATTGCCACAGCTTACCAGTTCTACTATAACAGCTCACTTTAAGAAGAACAATCTCTTGAATTAACTGTTTTGCAGAAGGAGCTATACCCTCTGCATCCCCTTTATGAGAACTCTACCCCTTTACCACTAATCTCTAATTGTACTACCCCCCTCCCCAGGTCATATCCATCCATCCATTCATCCATAACCTTTTTCCCATTTCTACACATAGAGCTGGGGTGTCACTTCAACAGTGACAATCAACTAGAGCCAAGGTTTGTACCACCGGGTGACTAGTGCTGCCACAGCTGTTCTGCTATGCACATACCTATGGCCAATTTGGGTTCCTATCGCATGATTAAAAATTGTAAATGACAAACGTGTATTGAGTGAACCCGATTGGTCGAAACGTCGAAATGTTGCGTGCGTAATACAGAAATTGCAGTAGGGAATATTTTCCTTTTACTTCAATGCAGTGTGATCTCGGAGTAGGAATATTTAAGTAGCAGGGGTGTGGGGGGCACAACCCCCAACATGGGGGGTGCAGGGGGGCTTGCCCCCCTGCCTACAGCGTTTAGGTAAGTATAGTTTTTTATTTTTTTTTTTTATTATATTTTCGAAATTTCAATCATCGCTCATATGGTGTCGACCATATGGTGTTCGATATTTGAAACTTTTGAAAATATAATATAGATCCGGCCAATTTAGAGAGTGCAATCCACCTATTGCATGTCTTTGGAATGGAAAGGACCCTCGCAAACATAGGTAGGACATGCAGACTCTGCACAGAAGGCACCCCAGCTGAGAATCGATCCAGATTACCTCTGGAGCTACAGTCACTATGGACCAGGAGTTATAACTCATATACCTAAGGCTAAGGCTAAATGATGAATATATTCATATTTCCTTTTTATATTAAATTTAATCTACTTTATAGTGTTACATCCTGTTATATTTATGCATTTTAGAAATAAGTTTCATGTGTTATCACTGTGCAAAGCTTACATGATAGAAACGTACATGTGCTTAAACATGTATACTCAAATAAGTAGTTTTGTACAATTAAAGCCATCCAGTTTGTATTTAGAGGTGTTGGGGTTTGTGATATTGTAGTGGAACCTGTTCAATGACCTCATATTTCTGAAACAGGCTATTTTACTCCGATTACTTCCAGCATGTATTCTGAAGAGGAAGACTGTTTAATGTTTGCTGCAGCGTATGACCACTTATTTGCATAAAACTCATCTGTGCTCAAAGTTCACAGTGCCATAACAACCCATTCCATTTAGCGCCACTCATTAATTTTCAAGGATTCCTGATATTGCAGAAACTCTGACCTCTGTTGTAAAGCATTTATCTGATTGGCCAGAGGGTTTAACTCTGTAAAAGTCTTTCATCCTGCTGGTATAAAAAGCGATGCACAAACATGGTTCCCTGAACTTGCATATAAGCAAACATCTCCAACTTAAAACCCTCTATAGGAAATGCTCTCTGTAGTCTCCCACTGTTCACAACTACTCGAATAGCTGCCAATTTGTGTGGAGAGTGGTACCACTGCAGGTCATCTAATAGTATACTACTAAACACTCTCACTTTGACCTTTAAGTGACTCTCCCTTACTCCTTCCCATGTAGAAACTGTTTTTCTTTGCCTTACATAGCATAGGGTAGATTCAGACTTGCTGACTCATCTGAGTTGGGGATTGCTGGAGAAAGGCTCAGTTTGGGGCTTTCCAATTGGTAGTTGTGTTAAAAACTGTTTAAATGCACTTGTATATAAGCCTTGTTTATCACGGCTTTGCGCTCAGTTTACCAGAGCTGCTCAATGTTTGGCAACTTTAGTCAGAGGTCTGGAATGCATCTGCATTGAAATCCAAGGCATGCACTGAAAAAAAACTAAAAAATAAGTATATTTTAAGCCAGCACTGCACTTTGTTAACTGTATTTAATTGAATTACTGCATCATTTTATCTGTTTGTGACGCTTTTTCCTCTGTACTTTGAAATTATGTTTCATTGCTTTATATAGCATAGGCTAGATTCAGACCTGCTGAATCTAGACTGTTTGGTATCACTGTGCTCTTAAACCAGCCATCTTACATTAACTGGACCTCCCTGCACCCTTGTGGCAAAAGTGTGTAGCTCAGGAACCATGTGAGTTGGAGTTTGGGGCATTCCTTTTGGTAGTTGTGTTAAAAACTGTTTAAATTCGCCCGTATTTAATCCTCTAGTAACAGGGTTTAGCAGTGCCCTGCTTAGATGCAAACACCTGGGAACATCATTTTTCACTAAAGACCTTCTAGTAGAACCTCACAAACTTCCCTGCTGAGTAAAGGGCGTTCTTACACTTATCATCCACTTATCAGTAAGAAGCTAAGATCCCTTATAAAATCCTCCAAAGCTAGTTCCGAAAATAAAATTGTCAAAGATTACAAAGACAGTCACAAGGCATTCTATAGTTATGTCAAGAATCTAAATGGCAATGCTCAGATCTGCTCTGAGCTACAACAGAATGGCATTAAATATCTTGATCCCAAGGATATTGCCAATATCCTGCCAGATCGATGTAATGCCAACTTCACCCCACTCTCATCCCCTAAAGGGCCCATCTCAATACCAAAAGGTTGCCAAATTCCGGTAATCACGGCCGCACAGGTAGAAACTGCACTCTCTAAAGCTATGAATACAGCATCATGGGACCAGATGACATCCCGGGCTGTGTACTACATGAGCTACAAAATGAACTGGCACCTCACCTAAGTGTCATGTTTAATCATAGCCTCACCTCAGGCTTCGTGCCCACTGAGTGGTGCACAGCTACAGTTATCCCACTCCACAAGAGGGGATCCACCTTGGATCCCAGGAACTACTTTCCCATCAGTATGATGAGCCTGATCTGCAAGGGCATGGAACGCATATTCATGGAACTTATAAACAAAGACATTGGCAACCTTCAAACACTGGACCCCACCCAGTTTGGGTTCGTGAAGGGACATTCTTGTTTCCTGAACCTGATTGACTTCTTATCAATCTCCAGAGCTGTGGATGAGGGTAAGGCAGTCCACACAGCCTATCTGGACCTTGCAAAGGCCTTCAACACCACCCCCCATTCTGGAATCATAGATAAACATACTAAGCTGGGCATAAATCCCTACGTCACTTGATGGGTTGCCAACTGGCTTACTGACAGAACCCAGACTGTAAAAGTAGAAGACTCCAAATCCAGCTCCAGACAAGTAACAAGTGGAGTACCTCAGGGTTCAGTCCTGGGACCGCTCTTGTTTGGCATCTACTTCTCTGAAGTACAGGCCAACACTAAGGGACTCTGGCTAACAAAGTTTGCAGATGACTGCAAACTGGGAACCATTATTGAATCCCCAAATGATGTGGATATTCTACAAAAGGGCCTTACAGAAACAGATGTTTGGTGTCAGAGCCATGGGCTCAAGCTTAATACCAAGAAATGTACAGTTATCCCCTTTGGAAAAAAACATGTACCCATGAATTACCACATGGGTGGCAGTACACTAAACACTGAAAGTGTGATGAGAGACTTAGGGACACAGGTGGCCAGTGGTCTCACCTTCGATAACCACATCATCACAACAGTCAAGAAATCCTTCTATGTGGCACACCTCATCACTATGGGCTTTTCATCCAGAAAAAAAATAGGTCACTGTCCCACTGTACTCATCCCTCAACAGACCTATTATAGAGTACAATGCCCCATTTGGTATGTACCTCACAAGACATCTGCAACAGCTGGAAAGGCTGCAGAAATACCTCACTAAAAGAATTACAGACATAAAGCAGATGCCCTATGCTGACCATCTAAAAAAAACTCCAGCTATATTCTGTGGCATATCGTCTACTCAGAGGCAATGTCTGCTTAACATACAAGGCCATGTCAAACCCTGAGCTGTTGGACATGTTACACTTAAAGAATTTCCAATCCCTCAGAGCCGCACACTCCTGGGATCTAAGCCTTGTCATCACAATGAACAAAACATGCTGGAGGGATAGGTTCCTGACCCAGAGACTGCCCATACTCTGGAATAGACTGCCCATACATGTCAAGCAGAGCACCTCCTTGGCCCTCTTCAAAAGGAACCTTGACGATTGGATGGGAGATAGGAAATTCACCCTGGGGATCACGTCAGTCACCCTGCTAGACAGTGGTCCAGGGAAGTAAATATTGTGGGAAGACATATCCAGGGAATTGTGATGGCTAGGCTTGTATAGGCCCTTGGGCCGATAGCCTAGTACTAACCTATGAACCTACTATACACCCACTATCTTTGTTACTCCAAGTCAAATTAGCCCACTAGTTAACCCAAAGTCCTAAGTCCAGCTAGCCCACTTCCATCCCAAATACCACATCCAGAAAACTCCTGCCACAATGGATGGTCAGATTCCCATCATTTCTCCTGCCAGCTTGATTGATATGGACATCTTGAGGCAATGTAGTAATTGTTTCATGTATACTGACAACCATTTACTCCTAAAGCAAACTAAAACCCTATGTGAGAGATGCAAATACACTGTGGAATTGGAGTCAATTCTCTCATGTAAAAACAAACTAGACATCAAACAGGTTATCAGCACACACTCTTCACCTGTCACGCAAACCTCATCTCTCACACAAAATAAGGTCATGACACATAAACTCACATATGTGGAGGTACTTATTAAAAGCCTACCAAAAGAACATAGACCTCCCAAACTCACACCACCCACACTAACCACTAAGCAAAAAGAAACCATTTCACTCACCCGTGTCTCAACAAATAGTACCTAAGGCAAAACACATCAAATGTATTGTTCATAGGCAACTCCATAATGAGACACACAGATGTCCTCCTCATCAGACTGGACAAGGAGAAGGTCACAGTTAACTGTCTATCAGGTGCCAGGATCCAACAAATCATGCATGCACTCAAGTCACTCAACAGCATATACTGTTATGACTCTGTCATAGTCCATGTTGGACTGAATGACTTGAGATGTGCCTCTCTGGACTATATTAAGAGAGACATGATGGAACTCTCTGATTATGTGTCCCATATAGGTTTGTTCCTAGCCCTAAGCAGAATCCTGCCCTCATCCAGGATGATGTCACAATATAAACAAAAAAAATGACTGACTTCAACAATTGGCTTAGTTTCTGGTGTCAGTCTAGGGGGATCCAGTATCTGTCTCCCTGGGAAGATATGGTAGACAGATATCACTACTTTGCTAGAGATGGCCACTTGTCCCCCCTAGGCTTTTGTATACTGGCAAAGGCCCTTGCCTCCCCCATAGTGCCTTTCCTAGGCAATGTCAAAACAGTAAATTTTCCAATTTAACAAAATCTAATCAAGACAAACTCAGGGTCGTGTTGCTTAATGCTAAGAGTTTAAACAAGAAACTGCATTCCCTGGAAGCACTCCTCACCTTGAAGGATGCTGATGTCTGTGCAGTTACCAAGACATGGTTCAAAGCCGCTGACAGCACCTCAGCCATGCAAGGCTACAATGCCTTCCACACATTCAGACCTCAAAATGAGTGTGAAGGAACCAAAGGTGGAGGTACTGTATATCCATCTTCATTAAAACCAAATACAATTTGAGACTGGTCAAACAGCGTTACTCTCTCAAATTACTCCATGTCCAGTTAACTGTTGGGAAAGGACCATACCACATCATTGCCAACTATAGATCCCCCACCATGAACCAGAATAAGCACAACACCTACCTCAGTTTACTGGAATCCCTTGCCATACAGCCCAACACCTTAGTCATGGGAGAATTCAACTATCCTTCCATAGACTGGGGGACATACATGAGTAAAAACACACTCACCCAGAAGATCCTGGACTTTGTTAACACAAATACTCTGGAACAGATAGTCTGCACTCCCACTAGGGCCTTTAATGTTCTGGACATAGTACTCACCAACATGGGGGGGGGGTCACTGTACTCCCCATGTGTGATGCCCTCCTTGGTTAGGTCAGGCCACAAATCAGTGTTATTTGAAGTAACTACTGGAAATGACACCCTTACAGAAACACAAATTATAAAAATAACTTAACCAAAGCTAACTACAGCCTGCTAAGTGATGGTTTAAAAAGCTTCATGCCACCAGCAATATCAGACATCAATGATCACTATGCATAAGTGTATGCAAATGCACTGTACAAACACTTAAGTCACTGCATAAACACTGCTGTACCTGACTGGATCAAAACCAGGTCTTCCTGTAAAGACAATCCTCTGTGGTGGACTTCATGTTTAACTAGATTATATAACAAGAGGAACAAATTGTTGTCCTAAAGCAAGAGGGATATCACTCTGCAGAGGAAGAGTTCCCTTCTAAGCCTTAACAAGAATATCAGAAATCTTGTGGTCTTCTAAAGCAAATTACAAAACTAAAGTCACATCCCTGGCCAAGGATACTCATAAGGCATTCTTTAACTACATCCAAGGTCTAAAAGGGAATCCCCAGCTCTATGCCAAACTGGTTGCAGTTGAGATCACTCACTCACTGGAAGATATTGCCAACCTGCTAGTTGACAGATTCAGTGCAAACTTCACCACCCTATTCATACCAACCATATCCCAAAGCATACCTGACCCCAGCTCTCTGCCTAGTATCTCTAGTGAACAGGTCATCTCTGTGCTCGCCAAGGCCAAAAACATGGCCTCAATGAGACCAGATAATATCCCAGGTTGTCTACTAAACAATGTAAAGCAAAACCTAGGGGACCCACTCGTCATTCTCTGTAATCATAGCCTGAGAACTGGCTATGTTCCTGCAGAATGGAGAACAGCAACATTCCCCTGCACAAAGGGGGGGCCATCAACTGACCCTGGAAACTACAGACACATAAATCTAACCATTCCCATCTGCAAGGCCATGGAAAGAATTATCATGAACCTTGTCAACAAGTACATAGGCAACCTCCAAACACTGGACCCAATGCTTATTAAACCTGGTAGACATCTTTGAGAATGTCATCAAAGCCATGGACGAAGGTAAAACAGTGTACACAGCCTATCTCAACCTTGCCAATGCTTTTGACACAATCCACCCTGGCATCATTGAGAAACTCTGCCAGCTGGGGATTAATCCTTTCATTACTAGATGGGTAGCCAATTGTCTCTCTGGCAGAACACATTCTGTCAAAATGTGTGACTCCACCTCCACTAGTAGGTTCATCACCAGTGAAGTACCACAGGGGTCTGTGCTGGGCCCCTTATTGTTTGGCATCTTTTTCTCAGAAGTCTAGGCCAAAGTAGATGGCCTCCGGCTCATCTAGTTCATTGATGATTGAAAACTGGGAGCAATCATTGAGTCCCCGAACAATGTCAACATATTACAAGAAGGGATAACACAAATTAATGATTGGTGCCAATGCAATGGTCCAAAACTAAATGCAAAAAAAAATGTATTAATATTCTCTTTGGCAAAACAGAATTCCCTACAAATTAAAATATTGACAGCACCCCCTGAATTTCAACCTAATGGTGTGAGGCTTGGGAACACAGGTTGATAGCAATCTGAACTTTGACCACCAAGTTTCCACAGTGGTAATGAAAGCCTTCTATATAGCACATCTCATAAGCAAGGGCATAGCATCCATGTCAAGGGATGTTACAACTCCACTGTACTCAACCCTCATCAACCCTCATCAGGTGTCTAGTAGAGTATAATGCATCCTTTTGCATGTACCTCACCAGACACATGCAGCAGCTGGAGAGACCTTAGAGGTTTCTCACTAAGAAAATACAAGGATTCCAAACCATGATCTATGTGGACAGGCTGAAATCCCTGTCTCTTTACTTTGTATCTTATAAGCTGCTGAGAGGTGACTTGTTCCTACCCTATAGGGCAATCTGCAATCCTGCCCTAATGGAAATGCTGTACATCCGCAAGTCAAATGGCACAAGAGTTACTCGCTCTAGGGATCTCAACCTAGCCTGTGGCATTAACAGAACATGCTGGAGAGACAGATATGTCTCCCAGACACTGATGCTTCTCTGGAATAGACTTCCTATTTACGTAAATCTCACTGACCGTATTCAAACACAACCTAGAAAATTGGATGGGAGACCGCAAATTCGTCCCCGAGGTGGCACCCATGTCCCTTATGGATAGGGGTAGCCAGTATTGATCACAGACACACTCTGTTCATAAATTCATCCTGCAAACTACCAAAAAGAACAAATGGTGATACCTGGAGTTAACATGGCTAGGCTTGTAAAGACTCTAGGACCTAGTAATTTATTATGAACCTATTTGCTTCCTGCAAGCTACCACTATTCGAATTTATGCATCGAAAATGAACATTTTTGAATAATAGTAAACTCGAAAACAAGGGTGTATTGTCGAAAATGTCGCTTGTGACATTTACGGCGATACACAGCACGCCCACCCTTCCCATAATCACCTACCTACCTAACCGAACACACAGTTATGCAGGGGGGCTGTGCCCCCCACACACCCCCTAACTTAATATTCCAACTCCGAGATCGCACTACAGTGAGGAAAGGGATGCATTTCCCTAACCGCACTGTACCGCGATCCCCTCCCATGACCAAAAGTTAGAATTGCGAATGCACAGTTCATTCGCAATGCAAACCTTCGCTCATGTCACCTGCCGTAATATGAAGTATTCGAACATCTGATGTTCGAATACTTCATAGCCGTGCAAATGCACGTCAACATAATGATAGAAAACCCATTCCCACAGCTTGCTTTTCCCCTCAGTGTGCTGCAAGTCCCCTAACTCGGCTTCAGTATACCCCAAGCTCATTATAATCCACTCCCCTAAAATACTATAATATATTTTTCTTGTTCTTACTCTTGCCCCAATTATAAACTGCACAATGGCAGAATCACTAGTTTTTAATGATGTCTTTACTCAGATGTCATGGATGTAGCAGTGCATATACCATATACACCACAGTGTGCACTTTTTAAAATTATCTTCTTACTTTCTGCATTTTTAATTTCACATATTTATCACACCTGGTGGCCATATATTTGGATAAATGGCTCTTTCTTTGGACTACCTGAATAGCTATATGGATGTTTTTCACTTAAATCTATACTTTATGGGTTTGCAAAGGGCTGTATTTTTTGTATGTTTTGGCTCTTTCTTGGCTCCCTGCAGCTGACCATCAGATACACTATGGCCTCTCCTCCTCCATAAAACCTGACTGGCCACCCCCTGACTAACACCAATACATTTCACCACACTGTACCACTCAGTAACATCCCATGGTGGGTCATGCAATGGATAGATGTGCTGTCCTATCCCTCACTTCTGCAAGGGGCTGACACCATGTGGTTGTTTTCCCAACCACCAGAATTAAATGTGTCCCAAGCATATGCTCTCCAACCCAAAGATGGGTACACCTATTCTGCATATCTGAGCTATCAAGCATCCAAGCTGCAATTCGAACTTCACTTTAATAGGCTGCTTTCTGTCAAGGGTACAACAAACTTAACAAAAACTTCTTTCCACATCTTTTTTTGGCTATACCAGATGGTGAAGGAGAATATTGACATCTCTAACCACTGCAAGCTATGGGTAAGTTGTACATATTCAGTGTCTTGGGCAGTGCATAGCACTGTTATAATAAACATATATAGCATTAAGCAACCAGTTAAAATACTACTGTGATCTGTGAATCAATAATGTGGAGGTTTTCATAATTTAGCAAAGAATGACATTAAAATATTTTTTTCACCAAAGGACAGATAAGCAGACATTTTTATTCTTAAAGATGGCACACATTTTCTAAAAATTTCTTTTATTTGAATCCTATTTTAGGTAAAGTATTAGGCCATGGAGCATTTGGGAAAGTGGTAGAAGCCTCAGCATTTGGAATTACAAAAAGCAACACCTGTGAAACCGTAGCAGTGAAAATGTTGAAAGGTATGTGGTCCATGAATAATATCACAAGGAGAACTCAGTCATTGACATCACGTTAGAAAATGATTTATGCAGACAGCCACCACTAAAAAAATACTGATTTGTCAAAATCTCAGTAATTTTGCTGGTTAGTGCTCTTTCACTGAAGAATGCCTGAATTGTGTTTGTGAATGTCAATCAGATTACTCACACTTTTAGACTCACTTTTAGACTCAGCCCAGCAGCTAGAATTTCACTCACTACGTATTTCTGTTATCCTTCTGTAAATAGTTCATAAAGTGTGTCAGAAAATTTAACATGAAAGTGGCTGTACTAGACCTGTATAAAACGTGTTTACTGATATATTGCATCCAGGACATAACAGTACATTCTAAAATCATTATACTTAATAAAATGGCACATAATTTATCCCGTGCAAAATGTTTATTTATTTTATTTTACATTTGTTAACTGGGATAGTCCACTGGACACATGTCGATTTTCAGTGGAGGCCCAGGGAGAAAAGCTCCACACACATCATTAACAAATAATAACAAATATAAAAGTACAAAGTTTGAACAGAAAAGAAAATACATGCAAAATGCAAAAAAAAAAAAAAAATACATACATACAAAATGCAGAGAGTCTTAATTAGTAGTCTGTACATATGTAGGAGACACAATTAGTGAGACATATGTAATACAAGAATAGAGTCACTAGTCAAAATGAAATAAAAAACATTAAGATCATTGCTGGAGAGACATGCAGAACAGCTTCATCAAGCTTGTAAGAGTCAAACCCATAACATCAATCTATTTTTATTATATTGTATGTAATTATACAGTCATTAAATATAGTCCTTACCATTCATCTTGGGTGTATAAATAGGGTCTATATTAAATCAGCGAATGCTTAAAAAGCAAACGCTGATTTATTGACCCTATGTAAGCGAAAGTTTACAATCCCGAACACTTAGAACAGCAATTTTTTTCCTAGGGAAAAACAAATAGCTGTTCCAAAAAAGAAAAAAAAACTTATATAATAGGGAACCTATAAATAGAAAGGTAGAGAAGGGTCCAGCACAG